>NW_006288121.1:2327694-2354485 GCF_000327345.1 Myotis davidii | reverse complement strand
CAGGGGGAGCCCTGCTCAGCCACAAGCCAGACTGATGGCTCCCAGTACAGCGGTGGTGGTGGGAGCCTCTCCTGCCTCCTCAGCAGCACTAAAGATGTCCAACTGCAGCTTAGGCCTGCTCCCCACTGGCAAGTGGGCATCCCCTGAGTGCTCCCGATCCCCCAGGGAGCGGGCCTAAGCCAGCAGGTGGACATCCTCCTAGGGGTCCGAGACTGCAAGAGGGCACAGGCTGGGCTGAGGGACCCCCTTAAATTTTTTTGCACTGGGCCTCTAATAAATAAATAAAAGGATGGGAGTAGGGTAAGCTGAATAATGGCCCCCCAAATATGTCCACCTTCTAATCTCTTGCATGGCAAAAGGGACTTTACAGATGTGATTAAGTTAAGGATCTTGAGGTGGAGGAGAGTATCCTGTATTATCCAGTTGGGATCTGTGTTAATCACCATGATCTTTATGAGACAGGAGGACTCAGAGGAGAAGATGGTATGATGGTGAAAGCAGAGATTAGATTGATGTGCTTTGAAGATGAATGAAGGGGCCACAAAGAAAGGAATACAAGTGACCACAAGAAGCTGAAAAGAGCACAGGAATGGATTCTCCCCTGTGAAACTGATTTCAGAACTGTCAGAGATTAATTTTGCTTAGTTTAACCAGTACGTTAATAGTAACATGTTACAGTGGCAATGGGAAACAATACAGGACATGGGAACTTTCAATAGAGAAAAATGAGATGGTTTTGGAATAATCATCTTTGAGTGGTGAGGAGATGGCCCAGGATGATTTCTATACATCAGCTCTGAAGAACACATGCTGTAAACAGCAACAGGAGTCCAGGGAAGGGGTGTAATCAGAAAGGGATATGAAAGGAGGGTGCAAAGTTACTGGTATTTTTCTTAATCTTAAGCTGGGTGGCAGTTTCATGAGTATTTGTTTTATTTTTTATGTATAAAATATATAATACTAGAGGCCCGGTGCATGAAAATTCATCCACTGGAGGGGGATCCCTCAGCCCGGTCTGCCCCTCTCACAGTCAGGGAGCCCTCGGGGGCGGGAGGCGACCTGGCAATCAGGGGACGGAGACCACCCCATCAAACCTCCGCTGCTGCCACTGCCGGCAGCTCAAGCCTAGGCTGGCCCTGGTTACCTGAGCCTCGGACAGCCCTGGGTGGCTAGGCAGCTGCCATCTGAGGCTTGCCTGTACTTTGAGCTGGCCCGGGGTGGCTGGGGGCTGAGGGCAGGTTCGGCCTCACTGCGCACCTGCCACCCCCTCGATGGGGCTGAAAAGACTGGGGACTCTGGTGGGGCTTGAGGGACTGGGTGCCACCATCTTATGGCTATGGGCACTGCCATCTTTGTGATGGTGTGATGGTCAATTTGCATATTCCCACTTTATTAGATAGGATATATACTTATTAATGCATTTTATATATTTACCAGAGGCCTGGTGCACAAATTTGTGCATGGGTGGGGTCCGGCCAGCCCACCCTGATGGGAGCTGATCAGGCCAGATGGTGGGGGAGGCAGGTTGTGGGGGAAGAGCCACTCTGCACCCAATCAGGGTGGGGGCATTAATCAGGGCCGGCCAGGGGGAGGGGCCACGGGAGGTTTCAGGGGATTGATCGGGGCCAATTGAGCTAGTTGGCCTCTGCAGTGTGCATTATAGCAACCGGTCATCTGGTCGTTCTGTTGTTCTGGTCACTTGGCTTTTATATATATAGATAGACTATATATATTTATTCATGTATATTATTTATATAAAAATATATCATACACAGCCAATATTTTAAAATCAAGTTTGGATCAATGATAAAAATGTGGAACTACCTTTGGGGGAAAATTGGGAGATGTCTAATAGCTTAAGGCATATGTTATTCATCAAATATGTACCACTTAGGAAAGTCTTTTACTAGTGGAGACAAGGTCATTGCCAGAAATTTTGTGTGGGTAACAGTTAGAGGTAATGGTTACACTTACTATGTGTCAAACACTGGGCTATGAGCCTGACCAACATTTACTAATGAAATCCTGACAACCTACAGAAGTGTATTGGCAGAGGACCCAACATAGTCATCAGCAGCCAGGACATAGGAGCAGCCTACTTGGGTTCAAAGCTCTGCTCTGTCACAGACCAGCTCTGGGACCCCAAATAAACTACCCAATCTTTCTAGGTCTCTGTTTCCTCATCTGAGAAATCAGAATGTTAATAATTATAGCTCTACTATTATAGTAACTATAATAACTTTATAGAGTTATTATAAGTAATAATTAAATTAACTCATGCCCTTTAAATAGTACCCAACACATTGTAAAAATCAATTAATGACAACTATTAATACTAACAGGAAACCTGAGATTTAGGCAATTAACCAAGTTTATACAGATAATAAATGATGAAGCTGGAATTCCAACTCAGGCAGTCTATGCACCAGTGGACTGAGTTAATTCAATTCAATAAACAGTAAAATCAGTGTGAACAAATCAGCCAAAGCAGAATTTTTTAACCTCCATCGGACCGAATTATTCTCCTGCTTTGTGGACATTAAAAATATTTTCTTCCTAATTAGTTGTGTTTGAGTAATTAGACAATCTTACTAGTAATCTCTTGATTTTTTTTTTCAGAAGAGAGAATAAAAGTGATTCATAATTTGTTTTGAAATATGCAGGTAGAGCTCCCTAAATTATTTTGTTACACTCCTCAACTGTTGAGAGAAAAAAAATTGAAGGATCCTTAAATCATTCTCTAAGGGTCTGAAACAAAAAAAGAATCCTTGCTATTTTGGCCTCTCCGTAAGCAACCAATAATAGTTAACAATAATGTTGGGATACATTTATTTTTATTATTATTTTTGTTAAAAATACAGTGGGGCCTTGACTTATGAGTTTAATTCGTACCATGAGGGAGCTCGTAAGTCAAATTACTCGTATGTCAAATCAAAAGTGAACAAGTGAGACACGTGATGCTGGGCTGATGTTGTGGCGTTCACTGTGACGTTCGCTGCGCCAACTAGTGGTGGGGTATCTGAAGCTGGCTCGTAACCCGAATTTTAGCTCGCAACTCAAAGCAAAAAATTGGCCGAGAGACGGCTCGTATCTCGAAAAATTCCTTAGTCGGGACACTCGTAAGTCAAGGTCTCACTGTAGTATCTACTACTGAGTTCTGTCTGCTTTTTCATACAGTATGAGGAACCGGCCAAGGCCAGGATTAGCAGGCCACATAGTATGTGCAAATATTTTTTCAATTTTAACAATTTTCTAATAACTAAGATTGACATTAAGGTATTTACAGTATTTGTGTAATTTTAAAATTTCTAATCACTATGGGAACTTTAATCAAACCAGATATGTTGGAGCAAAACTAGCTTTTCTATTTGCCAAAAAGCATGAGTAGAGTTCCAATTCACAGAGGTCATTATTATTAGCTACTTTTCTGTCTGTAAATATTTTCATTTCTTTGAAGCAGATACATATTGAAGGAATCCAGATACCATTTTAAACGCCCTGAAAATAGCACACATTAAATTACGTTTTTCCTTAACAGATCAAAAGAGCTTTTTGTATTTCCCTAACTCATACTCTCAACACACACAAACATGCATGTCAAACCATGTGGTTAACTAGCTTTTGGCTGTTGCAGAGACTTGAAAAATAATACATATAAAGCCCTAACCAGTTTGGCTCAGTGGATAGAGCATTGGCCTGCAGACTGAACGGTCCCAGGTTCAATTCTGGTCAAGGGCATGTACCTTGGTTGCGGGCACATCCCCAGTAGGGGGTGTGCAAGAGGCAGCTGATTGATGTTTCTCTCTCACCGAAGTTTCTAACTCTCTGTCCCTCCCCCTTCCTCTCTGTAAAAAATCAATAAAATATATTTAAAAAAATAATAATACATATAAAGCTTGTAGGTTGAAATGAAAAATCAGCTCTAAGGGTACTTATTGCAACTGTGTTTTCAATCAACTATAATTGGACCTTTTTCTTGTAACAGTCACTTGTAAGGCATAGTATCAGCTCCTCTTCATTCTTCAAAGCTCTCCTAATGACTTTACTGAGTTTAGTTTGTGATTGGTAGCCTTAAGAACACCCCAGGACTTACCACTCCAATAGGTCAAGCCCTCATCTTCTTGCCTCTGGGATTATAATGTGAAATTGATTCGAAATCCTTATACACCTAAATTCTACCATATCTGTGTTACAAACCTCAGGAACCAGCTGCCCTGAAGAAGGAGGAAACCAGAAGAATAGCTTCTGATTTGCACCCCTAGTAAATGAGGATTTACTTAATCCTGAGACTGAGGGGTTTAGGAGATTATAAAATGACAAGTAATCAGGACCCCATACCAAGGGAACAGAACACGTGCTTTCTATAAAATAGACCAGAGGCAGCAGAAAAACTGTCTGATGGTAAACTTGAGACCCTGTGTCGCCTGTGATTCAGCTGTATCTTCAAGACACAACAACTCTGGAAACTCAGCTGAAGGATAAGCCCAGTTTGGACACTGAGGCAATTTTTGATTTTGGTTTTTAAAATCCCATACCAGCTTCTTTTTCCAAAACCCCATTTTGCAGGACTTAAAGCTTCTCTGTTAGATCATGTTTTTCATGGCAGGAAACTCTACTTAACGATTACTCTGTCTCAAAGGCTTAAATGTTCCTCTATTATTTGCTTATGCCCTGAAGACTGAAATACCTAAAACACCCACCTTTTCATCTTCTTTTGAATCGTTGGGGTGGTCATAGTACACAGTTCTAATCAATAAAATTCAAGACAGTCTGCTGGTGCTACCTTCTTTGCTTCCATATTTTTTTCTGGACTAGAATGCAGACCCTATGGTTGGAGCTTTGGCAGCCATGTTGTGACCATGAGGTAATACTCATGAAATAAATGTGAAGAGATTAGAAGGAATACGTCAAAAAATAACTCACCTCTGGTCTTTTGGTTTTGAAGAAAATACAATACTATCTCTTTAGCCAAGTCAGCTAAATAAAATCTATTAGTTGTGGTTAAATTCAATTCTAATCGATAGAGCCAGCAGAACAAATGTCTAGGACCACAGGTCCTAGAGTAAGAAAATAATCACATTTCAACTCCTGATTTCAGCACTTATTAGCTATATGATTCAGCCTCAAATTCCTAATCTATAAAAATTGAAGTAATAGTAGTATTTATTTCATAGGGTTGCTGTCAGTTTAAATAAGATAAGTTTAAATAAGTTACTATCGTGAGAAAATCCCCCCCAAATATTATCAGTATTATAATTATTACACTTGCTGAGAATGACACTTACGTGCCTACTGTTTGCCAGGCACCATTAGGAACATTTACGAAGACTAATCCAAGTCACAGGTGGAATGTGCATACTAGAGACCCTGTGCACAAAAATTTGTGCACTTAGGGGGGTCCCTCAACCCAGCCTTTGCACTCTCGCAGTCTGGGACCCCTCAGGGGATGTCCACCTGTTGGCTTAGGCCCGCTCCCCAGGAGATTGAGCCTAAAATGGCAGTCAGACATCCTTCTGACAGCCCAGGAGGCCTTGGGGGATGTCCACTTGCCAGCGGGGAACAGGCCTAAGCTGCAGTAGGACATCCTTAGCGCTGCTGAGGAAGAGGGAGAGGCTCCCACCACCACCGCTGTGCTGGCAGCCATCAGCCTGGCTTGTGGCTGAGCAGAGCTCCCTCTGTGGGAGCGCACTGACCACCATGGGGCAGCTCCTGCATTGAGCGTCTGCCCCCTGGTAGTCAGTGTGTGTCATAGTGAACAGTCATTCCAAGTCGTTCTGCTGTTAGGGTCAATTTGCATATTACCCTTTTATTATATAGGATAGAGGCCTATATAATAGGGCAAACCAGTGGGGGCCAGCTGGTTTTCCCTGACGGGTGTCCAGGATCAGGGTGGGGGGTCCTGCTGGGGTGCCTGGCCAGCCTGGGTGAGGGGCTGAGGGCTGTTTTCAGGCTGGCCACACCCCCTTCAGTGTGGTGGTCTCTACTGGGGTGCCTGGTCAGCCTGGGTGAGGGGCTGAGGGCTGTTTTCAGGCTGCCTACAGCCCCGTCAGGGTGTGGGAGTCCTGCTGGGGTGCCTGACCAGCCTGGGTGAGGGGCTGATGGCTCTTTTCAGGCTGGTCACGCCCCCTGGTGACCAAGCTCCCAGCCTGTCCTTTTTTTCTTTTTCTTTTTTCTTTTTCCCTGTGATTTATTTATCTTCTATAATTGAAACTTTGTAGCCTTGAGTGGAGCCAAGGGCCAGGCAGGTCAGGCAGGAAGCTTGGGTTCCTCCATCGCAGGGGCCAACCCAAGCCTCCTGCTCGCTCTAGCTCCCTGGTCGCCACCATCTTAGTTTGGTTGATTTGCATACTTGCTCCTGATTGGCTTGTGGGCATGGCTTAAACATAGCAGAGGGACGGTTAATTTGCTTGTTTCTCTTTTATTATGCTGGATGCATTTTAAATGAGTGAATTAGGACATTTTCATACTGGGAAACAGGTCCATTTCCACTACAGGACTTGATGTAGCCAGGCCTGGATTTTTGTAGCTTGCCCTAGTCCTTAAATATTGCCAACTCGCTGAAACCGGTTTGGCTCAGTGATAGAGTGTCGACCTGTGGACTGAAAGGTCCCAGGTTCGATTCCGGTCAAGGGCATGTACATTGGTTGTGGGCACATCCCCACTAGATGTGCAGGAGGCAGCTGATCGATGTTTCTCTCTCATTGATGTTTCTAACTCTCTATCTCTCTCCCTTTCTCTCTATAAAAAATCAATAAAATATATTTTAAAAAAATATTGCCAACTCAACCTGCTCTCCCAGAAGTTTGGTTTATGATGGTTTTCCTTTAGTGAACTAGAACTTTTCAAGAAATCTAGAACTGATGTGTATGACTAGCTTGGGGCCAGACTGAGCACTATGGGATCAGGTTGGAGTAAAGGAATATGCTCACATCTGATTTGTCTTCAGAGAAAAAAAGAAAATCCTAATTACTTCTGAAACTTCACTGGACAGAGATGTTATTCTAGATAAAATCTTTTATTTTCTAATTTCCTCTTTTTCTGTGAGGAAGGCCTTCCTGATAGAAGCTAGAAGAACAGTCATAAAGAACCTGCACAAAGTTTTCTCCATGCATGAGAGTTGAGGCTTCAATCTATCTGTGGGGCAAACAGATACTTCCTTTAGTCTGGAGACACAAATAGGCTAGCCCACGATAATGAGTTTGAGTTTAATCCTGTTGGTTTTAGTGAATCTTTGAAAGGATTTGAACAGAAAAATGGCATCTTTCACAGCACGTGCACTAACTTGAAACTAGGGAGATGAAAAATGAATGAGAAACAGAATCAGGGAGTGACGCAGCATGATCTTCAAGATGCGTGATTTCCTCTGAAATACCTGTGTTTATGAGAAAAATATGAAAACACAAGTTCAATTGATCATATCCCAGTTATTCCATCAATTGGCAATGTTGACACTAATGGAATACTTTCATTTATGTAAAAATGAAAGTCACGTGATTAATTTAGGGTAAGGAAGCCTCATCATGGAAGGAATCAAATATACATTGAGTCTGACCCAAGTACTAGGTCTAGTATTTAGGAAATCAGTACAAAAGAACAACAGCGAATGCTAAAAGTTTTTTCTCTTGGTCTAAACTTTCCCGGTTTAGTGCTTCGATCATGTTCTGTGAGGATTGATGGTGCTTCCCACAGGCTGTGTTAACGTGCAGAGTTGCCTCTGGCTTGTGTTGGCCTTCCCATGGAGGAACGGAAAAGGAAGAACAGAGTGGCTAGATGCCCAGAACTGGTCTCCAGTCCTGGCTCCACCTTTGGCAAGGTATTTAACCCTCTGGGCCTCAGTTTCCTCAGTATTATTATCAATAAAATAGCAATAGAAGCTTCCTTATGAATCTGTGCCTGTGTCAGGCCCTGCTTTAATCTGTAAACCGCCCAGCTCAGGGCCAAACACACAGAGGCATTCAATACTGTTACTAGTATTTTGCTATAGGGCAAAGAGCAGAAGGAAAGCTCCATTGCTAGTCCTCCTTTCTGTTTTCCCACCTCAACATTTGTCCATGAAAACATAAATCATATGATGGTTGTCAACAGCAGTATCATATCAGCTGCCATGAGGACAGGGATTTTATTATTTTTATTTTATTTTTACTTCTTCTTTTGAAGCTGTTTTATGACCAATTGTACATTTTTCAAAGGTCACCCCCAAAGGAGGGAGACTCTAACGCAGAAGGGGTGTGAGTCAGCTGCTAGACATTTACTCATAGTGTCTCCCTGAGCCCAGAAGGCACAGTTTCTGGCTTGGAAAGGGAAATAAACTGTGTTCTCGCTTTCATTGACTTTAGGTTTATATAGGAACAGCAGATGATCTCCAGCTACAAAATACACTCCCGTGTCTACCTTATTCTACCGGGCTTCCCATGTTCTAAGAGTGAAATTCAAGGCTGCTGCCCATGGAGAGGATATCCAAATTCATGGGGAATCTGCTCAATATGGGACACTCTATGGTGAATCCTAAACTATCTTGAGGGTTTGTAGATTCAGATTTGAATAATCTTCAACAATTAGTGCACCAGGAGGTATAGTCTCAAATGTACAAATGAACTGGAACTCATAATTTATTCCGTTACATGCTGTAAATGATGTGGAGTATCACTGCTCTTGAAATGAAGCATCAGGAACAAGAAAACCTCATGAATATGTAGTTGCTGAGCAGTTGGTTTAATTCATCCACCAGCTAAGTGAGTGTCTTCTTCAAATTTATACCTCAGAGATATTTCAACTTTATAGATGTATTGATTTTTAAAATCATATAGAAATGGTCTATAATACAGATGCCAATGAGGCAATGTAATGGTGGTCTTTATATAAGAAGAGTACAAAAAGCTAAATGTATATAAGAGGAGTAGCCAAACAAACAAACAAAAAAAGAATATGGAAATAATACATTTCACCAGCAACTAAAATCTTTTTTCAATTTAGTAGTGAAAGGAATTAAATATGACTGACAAAATTGTTCTCTCTGTCCCTCTTTCTGTGTGATACACTTACACACACACACACACAGATATACACACGTATATATGTGTGTATGTATAACTATATATGAATATATATATATATATATACTTATATCCATGCCTAAATTGACTGCTAATTAAAAGATATGTTGCTCTTATTTCACAGAATATATTTAAGCAATCTCATTTTATCTTCTCTATAAAGACTGAAGGGACTTCTAGGTTTTACTAGTATTACTCAAATCCAGTCCCCTGCTGCTAATTAGAGCAACAATTCTGGTTATTGCAGGCATTTAGCAGGCAAATAGCACCTCTTTCATAAGCCTCATCCTGCGTGAGATGCTTGACATCCGCTTCCCCATGCTGTCTGTGTACAACCAGGCCTACCCATGCTGGAGAACATTCATGGGGTCATGAAGTAGGTTATATTCATGTTTCTCTGATACCACAGTCCTATGGGAATATATGGATTATAATTTATTAGTTAAGCAATGATCACTAATGCTTATTAGCTAAGACGTTCTCATTTGAATTGACAAGAGGGAGCAGTTCTTTTACATTAGGCACTGAAAGTTTTTTTTTAATGTTTTTCCTATGTATTTTATTTTATTTTTTTATTGATTTTTTACAGAGAGGAAGGAAGAAAGATAGAGAGTTAAGAAACATCGATGGGAGAGAAACAAAGATCAGCTGCCTCCCGCACACCTTTCACTGGGGATGTGCCTGCAATCAAGGTACATGCCCTTGACCAGAATCAAACCTGGGACCCTTCAGTCCACAGGCCAATGCTCTATCCACTGAGCCAAACTGGTTAGGACAAGGCATTGAGAGTTTTAAGCAGTAACAGTGTTCAGTCATGGCCAACATTATCAGGTTCACAGTAGTAACCAAATCATGATTGCTTTTAGTCTCTAACAATAAATGAGTACTCAGAGCGCAGCCTTCCTGCCATGTTGAATTTTGGTCTATAAAACCTTAGAGCAAAAGGGATACCTATTCATGGAAAATCACGAGGGGGCAGAGTGGAGACATTTTCACAGAGAGTGCATGACCTGTGAAGACTAGGACCTCAGTAGAAGGTTTCATTTGGTGATGAGTGTGAAACATTTTTTTAAAAAATATTTCTTGATTTCAGAGAGGAAGGGAAAGGGAGAGAGAGATAGCAACATCAATGATGAGATAATCATTGCTCAGCTGCCTCCTGCACACCCTCCACTGGGGATTGAGCCCACAACCCCAGCATGTGCCCTTGACCAGAATTAAACCTGGGACCCTTCAGTCCATAGTCTGAAGCTCTATCTATTGAGACAAACCGACTAGGGTGAATGTGAAACATTTTGCGTCAAAACCTTTGGGTGTTCCCAACTGGTGTCCATTTTCATCCAAATTCAACTGGCATATTAATTTTCTGTCTAGGTGGTTGTGAAGGGTCAGGGGACAGGGAGCTGGGCTTTTTAATTTTTAAATTACACATTTGAAATGTTAACTTCTGCTTAATTAGAACTGGAAAGATATAACCAATCCTTATTACCAGAAATTATCTATCTATATAAAAGCCTAATTTGGGAATTCGACCAACCAGGACTTCAATCACTCGCTATGACATGAGCTGACCACCAGGGGGTGGTGTGAAATGAAGGGAGGCCCCAGCTGGCAGCCATCAGCCTCTAGGGACTCTAGCTGTGCATGAATTTCGTGCACTGGTCCTCTAGTTATACATAAAAAGGTAGCAATTTTTAGTCATTGCCATGATGATCAGATTAATTCTGCTAGTCACATAAAAATGATTTTTAATCCTTCAGCCCAATATATCACAAAATGTATTTTGTGAAACACTTGTCCAGAAAAAAAAATAGTCAATGAAAGTAAATGTAGGAATTTTACATACTAACAACATCTTCCCAACCCCAGCCTTGTAAGAACTACATTAGCAGGCTAAGAATCCGAGATATTCTCTGATAAACTTGTTTAACTTTGTTTATATAGGCATTTCCCACAATTATTTGACCACCAAATCCTACAAACATTCAGTGCTCATATTCTAGGCACTATATTTTAGGAAAGATTGTTCTAGTAAAAAGCAACTCACAGTAACAGATTAGAAAGAAACACATAAAAAGTCTACAAACCCAAACCTGAGCCATACTTCTGTCAGATTCTCATAAATTGTATATTTTATGAAGTTGCATATTCTGGGTTCTTTTAATTTTGCTGGACTAATGGTCTTTTAGATTGAGTTTTCAAAAAAGTGAAATGCATTCAATTTGAAAGCCTGTTGTTTTTTATTTTTTGACAATTTAAGTTTTAAGTGAATTGAGGATAATAGAGGTAGAGGGAGATATTTAAAAGTTACATTTACTCAACTCTCTAATGAGCTGTTGAGCCAGTGGTCATGTATGGTACTTTCTTATATGGGCCTAGTACATTTTTCCATCTGGTACATGCTAGTTCTTTTGTAAAAACTATTGGATATTAGTAAATAAATTTTCTAAAATATCTGAAGTGCCTAAAGATTAAGCATAAAACATACCTAGTATGTTCTTCATCTGGTTTAAGAGACAGAACAAGAGGCTGACCGAGACCCACTCGTGTGATCTTCCTCAGTCCCATCCATCCCAACCCACCCCCCACCACGTCAAAGGCAGCACTGTCCTTACCATTGGAGCCGCCATTTCAATCTTTTCTTTATAATTATCTGCTACATCCATCAATAAATTCATGGACATTTTTAATTTTCCCAAAGAAAGAGAAATATCTGTTGTAAAATAACCATCATTTTTTTAACCTCACTGTCAAAAAGCAAAGATGATGGATTTTGTAAGTATCTATAGATGCCTCATAAAAAATTTATTATCAATCTGCATCTAAAATAAACCTGATTAGAGAAGCTAACATGAAACTATCAAAAATTAAAACTAAAAAAAGATAGACAAGTTAAAGAAGTTTCAACACACATATATATTTGGCAAATGTAGAACTTATAATGAAAATGTGACAAGCTCAATAATTTTTTCTTCTTACACCATACTGGAGCTGTGTGGAAACTTTTGAAAATAAAAGAGCCCAACAATTAAGCAATTATGAAGATTTTTGACAAGTATTCTCACATTATTAAGACAGCTAAATGAAGCACAAATAATGAAATAAGACATTAGCAATTAATGTTCTAAAAGAAGTGTGATCTGTGGAAATGAACAAGAAAGCACTAAGACTTTTTTTAAAATAAAACAGCATATTTCTTAGTGGTGAAATTTAAAGAGCAGTTTGCTTTGAAAATAATTTAAGCCACCTTGGCTCTGGTCTGCAAAATCTCTAAGTGAAGAGAACTTCTCTTCTTTCCTTGAAATTTGATCCTCAGAAAGAGAACTTCTGATGTTTTGGAAATGAAATGCTGTACATTTTTCTAAAAGTGAAAATATATTTATATTATATTCATTTCCCTTTTGGAATGTTGGTGTTTTTTGACAACATGAAATTTTAAGCATTCAAATATAATGACTTGAATCTAATTGGAAATTTCATTATGCAGCTCACAAATGCTGAACATGAATCAAACCAGTAACCTCTGTGTGCATGGGATAATGCTCAACCAACTGAGCCACACCTGCTAGGGCCTGCCATTAATTTAAAGTCAAAAGAGTTTTACATTCGAGATTTAGAATAGGGTGATTGGTTGAAGGAAATAAGATGGAGAGCTATAAGTAGATGTGAGAGTGATTTCTCAGCTCAAAAGCTAACCCATCCCCAGAGTTTACCTATTTCACTCCTGCAAGACTACCCTGGAAGCCAGCAACCTCTGTCCAGGACTCTCCTAGCAACCATTGCCACTCCTGACATTAGTTTCCCTCACTCTGACCCATTTCCTTTGTTATTTCTAGAGCCAAAAACCCCCAACGGAGGGTGATCACGACACTTCTTTGCTGGAAATTCTCCTCTGATTCCCTTTGCCTACAGGAGAACACCAAAATTCTTCCCAGTCGGGAACCAACACCACTCCAGCCTCATCTCTACCTGACTGTAGCACCACTGAACCTGCAGCTTGGAGCTTCGTCCCATCTTTCCCAGCTGTGTCATGCACGTTATGGCTTATGCCATCTGCCCTTTATGACACATGGCCTTTGAATTGTGTCCCCAAAAGATATTTCTACCTGGAATCTCAGAATACAACCTTCTTAGAAAAAGGATCCTTGGAGATGTAACTAAGATAAGGATCTTGAGATCATCCTAGATTAGGGTGGGCCCTAAATTCACTGGTGGGTATCCTGCAAGAGACAGAAAACAGACAGACGGAGAAGGCCATGTGAAGATGGAGGATTAAAGATGGAGTAACGCATCTACAAGCCGGGGGAAACCAAGGATTGCTGGTAGCCATCAGAAGGAGAGAGAGACAATGAGGAGCCTTCCTCAGAGCTTCTAGAAGAAACCAACCCTGTCAACACCCAACTTCTGGCCTTCAGAACTGTGAAGAGAATAAATTTCTGTTGTTTTAAGCCACCAAGTTTGTGGTAATGTCTTATGCATGGCAGCCCGGCAGCCTCGTACATCCTCCCTCTGCTCAGGAGACTGCTATCTTTTCCATGCAGTGAATAGCTTCCTTAACACTCAGCCCAAATCTCTTAATTCATCGCAGCAGAGTAAGAGGTAGAAGTTACATCCTTGACTACCTGGACTCAAATTCTACCTCTAACGCTTAAAGATTAAAAACCTTTGGTTAAGTTATTTGACCTCTCTAGGATACTGTATGTAAAAATGGGGATAATAACAGCATTTTTAGTAAATATAGTATAACATATCAAGCACTTGGATTACTTCGTAAAAGATCAAAAACCCTCAAAAGATGTCAACTATTCTTTTTATGTGTCAAGTCCCTAATTTTTTCAGAAAAATAATTATCACCTACTCTTTAATGGGAATAATAATACAATAGGACTAGAGGCCCAGTGCATGAAATTCATTTACGAGCGGGGGAGGGAGCCTGGCCTGCACCCTCTCACAATCTTGGACCCCTCAGGGGATGTCTGACTACCAGTTTAGACCCGATCCCCAGCAGTCAGACATCCCTCTCACAATCTGGGACCGCTGACTCCTAACTGCTCTTCTGCCTGCCTGCCTGCCTGATCGCCCTTAACTGCTCACCTGCCTGCCCAATTGCCCCTAACCACCTCTGCCTTGGCCCCCGCCACCGTGGCTTCATAGGGAAGGACATCCAGAATGACATCTGGAAGGTCATTTGGCTGTTTGGTCTAATTAGCATATTATGCTTTTATTATTTTATATACTAAATAAATGAGCTGGTGCACAAGGAAGACTTAGAGAAGGGACTAGTATGGGGTGAGTGGGCAGCCAATGTTCGCTATTCTGATTATGTGCAACCTTCTCTGAATTCTTCCCTCCTCTACACTCATTGTAACTGGTCTGTGTATCTGTCTTTACTGGAATGAGAAGTTTGCACCCCTAAGGAACTAGCGGAGAGCAATAAGCTTTGTAGGTAGATAATCAGGGTTGAATCAATGAATGCATGAATGAGTGTGCACATTAAGTTGGTGCTGCTCTCTTGCTGCAGATGGAATGCGCTCCCACTAATGCTAAATCCATTTATTTTGATGTGCAATGAGTTGATTATTTAACTGTCAAAACTATATTCTGAAAAGCTCCTGGAGGCCAAAGCCTTAGGCTTTGGGATTAGCAAGTCCTAATGAGTGCTTCTTGCTGTGCTGCTGGGCATCTATGTGTCAGGCAGAGAGCTGCTAGGTCATGGCCATTTCTCACACTTGGATTGCTTCTTCCCTTCACATCTTTGATTCCTTACATAGTGACTGACCTAGTTGCATACAAAGGTTTAGAGTTTGATTAAAAGTTTATGGTTTTTCATCAGGTGAATAAAAGACATGAGAACGTTGGTGTGTTTCCTTGATAAAAGCAGCATGCCTGCCTGTATCTGCCCAGATGCCAGTTTAGAAATGGCACTTCCCAACTGACTGCCAAGTCCCAACTCTTGTGTCAGGGAATGTAGTTTTCCAGAGGCTGGGGTAGTATGCAGTATCTATTTTTTCCAAAGCACTGAATCTGTGTTATGGGAGATTCAAAGCTGAAGACCCGGACCCTAAATGTTCAGGGAATAGTGAGGAATCCTAAAGGCTGGAACATTTTTTACAGGGATGCAAAGAATATTATGGGAGGCAATGTTTGACAAGGAGGTTGGCCTAGTACATAGAAGCCCTTTTGTAGGTTTGCAAATGGGAAGGTGTTGAATATTCCATATCAAGTGCCTTGTTTAATTAAATATTTTAGTAAAATACCTATCCACTTATTAAATAATAATGAGATATTCTTGCAATGCCAGGCTATAAAATATAATGGTTATCAAGTACCCCCTACAAATAAACTTTAAAACACATATGTAAAAATTCAGTAACATTTCAGCATCCTGTCTTTTCCTGGAGACTGGGAGAATAATTGCAGGAAAGGAAGACCCACACTGAAAAAGAAAAATTATTATATAATCAAGAAGTATTTGTGTTGTATCTAAATATCAATAATAATAACACTGTACATTGCAAATAATTGAATAAGAAAAGTAGTTCAAATTTTCTTCATTCTAGGCACTTGTAGGGCCTGCCTTAATGGTATATTTACTAGCTCCCTAAACATTATATTTTGGGCTTTCAAGATAAAAAATTTGTTCACAAATATTGTATTGGGTACTCTAAAAGTGAATCCTTTAAGTTTAACTCAAGTTGTAAATATTCATTTCGAGTTTTCATAGTAACTGCTGTCTTCTCCATCATGCCAGTTTCACAAGAGAATTTCTCCAAGGTAAGTTTAAAATAAGGAAATACAGTAGCAAATCCATTAACAATATAAGACTCATATAGAGCTTGGAAAGAAAGATGTTGCTGGTGGTTTAGAAATAAATTTCAGCAGATTAAATTCAGGCTTTAATTAAGTTATAAAGCCCAGGAATTGCCAATTATAAAAGTTTATTGGAATTAGCTTTCTTAGGAGCACTATTATATGTATAATAATTAAAAGGGGGATGATGAAGGCAGGTGCTCTACCCTAAATAAAGGAAGGCAGATGACACATTAATGGACACATTCCAACAAATGCATTCTCTTAAAATTATTTTATCAGCCAACAAGCATTATTTCATCAGATAGCAAACATTATATGTTTGTCATAAAATGTTTGTCATAAATATTCCATTTTGACAATACACACTCCATAACATGCAACAGTATAATATTAAAGTCCACTGAAATCAGTTAGCAACCATCCCAATGCATATCTCATGTACAATAAACTGATCTAATATCAAGCATCTTTTCTCAGATATGATTTTTCTACACATTTCCAAGTGGAAGTTCAGCATTTGTTTCTTTTATAATGAGTGCAGTTTCTTTAAGGAAGCCTCATTGTCTTCAGTCTCACTGACTCTTTCCTCTATCATCTATTGATGAGCCCAGTAAGGCATTCTTTGTTTCTGTCAGTGTTTTGTTTAATATAAATTTACGTTTCTCTGGGATAAAAGCCCAACAGTGCAGTTACTGGGCTGTATGGTAGATGGGTATTCAGTTTTTACAATTATATATATCTTTATTTTTGATAGTATTACAGATGTCTCCCATATTCCCCCACTTTACCCTCCTCCTCCCAGACCCTATGCACATGCCCAGGTCTTCACTATCCTATTGCCCGTGCTATGCATGTAAGTATATAAGTTATTTGGTTTATCTCTTCTCATCTCCCCATCCTCATATGGATATATATCAGTCTGTTCCATGCCTCCATGATTTGGGTCTTATTTTTTTGGTCAATTCATTTTGTTCATTAGATTCCACAAATAAGTGAGATCATGTGATTTTTGTCTTTCTCATATGTTCATAGCAGCATTATTTACAATAGCTAAGATTTAGAAATAGCCCAAGTACCCATCAGTAGATGAATGGATAAAAAAAACTGTGGGACATTTACACCATGGAATGCTATGCAGCTGTGAAAAAGAGGGATCTCTTATCCTTTGGGCAGCATGGATGGACCTGAAGACTATTATGCTGCCAGTGTTGTTATTTTATTATTATTATTATTTCTTGCATTTCCTCTTGATTCTTTCTTAGAGTTTTTACCTCTCTGCTTACATTACCCATCTGTTCCTGCATATTGTTTACTTTTTCCATTTGAGCCCTTAGCATACTAATCAAAGTTGTTTGGAATTCCTTGTCTGATAATTCCAACACCTCTGCCACTGATACTCTCTTTCTCTTCAAACTCTGTTTTTTTCTTTTAGTAAATTTTGCAATTTTTAGTTGAAGTCTGCACATTTTGTACTTGATAAAATAAAGTGGGGTCAATAGGTCTTTAGTGTGAGGTTTTCTATTTATCTGGCTAGGAGTTAGATCTGCTATTATTTCCTGAAGCTGTAGGTATCAGAGGCTCACATCTGCCCCGTTGTCCTTGTTTTTGTCTCCTGTTGTCTTTGGATTTCCCTAGAGATTTCTTATTAAGTCAAGCCTCCACTGTACAGATCTGCCCACTGTCTTCCTCCTGATACCAGTAGCAGTTTCTGCTTTGGGGCTTCTGCTTCATTAAGTTGTGGTTCTCTGTACCTCTCTGTCTCTCCAATTAGGGGAGGAGTGGATTGGCCTGCCACTTCAATTCTCTGATATAAGAAGAATTGCTGGGTTTAAGTTTGTTTAGTTTTCTTCTTATTGGGAGGACAGGATTATGGCTTTCAAGCTCCTTCCATGCGGGTCTGGAAACCAGAAATCTAGGAAGACACCTTTTTAACTTGTGAGAGTTTAGGAAAACAATTGAAAAGGTTACTTGTCAAGAAACTTTCTACACTATCAGCTCAGCATCACAATAAGCTCGCCTTTCTGGGCCAGTCTTTAAGCTTAGATCCTGAGGAATGGGATTTTGAGAAACCTTAAAATGCAAAGATCTCCAGTGTCTTATGAATCAATCTGCTTCCATCTATATTTTGAACATGAATATGTCAGACCCAGAATGACATGATTTTCTGAATTTGTTCTGTGCTAGAGTAACATCAGTTGCTTATGCTTACCAATGGAGAGGTGAAGATTATTCCTTCCTGGGGCGGCAGAATTAGATGTTTCCAACCAATAGTTTCACCATTTAATGTCGAGGTGATGAAAATTCTTAGCAAATGACTATTGACAATTTACCAGCTGAATTTCTGCCTGGCATGCTTTATATAAATATGTCGTTTACTTTTCATAATTCACCCTAGAAGGTGTTATCATTCTTTGGTTAGAGATGAAAGAAGTGAGGGTGGTGATTGCAGGGAGAAAGGGGATAGGGAAAGGTGGAAGAGGGAATAGAGGCAATAAAAGGTGATGGAAAAAAATAAAACAAATTTTGGATAAATGGTGATGAAAAATACATTTTTTTAAAGCTCAGAGCCTGGGAATGTGCATGCTGCTTAAACCAATTATTGATGAGTTTAGGAGTAGAAAGCTCCCTTCCCAGGGTCAGGACAACTAAGACTTAAATTCCAGTTCTGAGTTTCCTTTGAAGGATTCTGTGGGACTTGCCTGACATCTCATTCTTGCTGGATATCTCCTCATTTTCCTACTTCTCCAACATCTTTTCCAGTTTGCCTGGTGAGCCCTTACTAAATAAATCATTAGTAAGGGGGAAAACAAAAAGAAAGAAGTGAGGGTTAGAGAGCAGCCATGGGCAAACTACAGCCCACGGGCCAGATCTGGCCCGTTTGAAATGAATAAAACTATTGAAAAAAAGAGACTGTACCCTTTTATGTAATGATGTTTACTTTGAATTTATATTAGTTCACACAAACACTCCATCCATGCTTTTGTTCCGGGCTCCGGTCCAGTTTAAGAACCCATTGTGGCCCTAGAGTCAAAAAGTTTGCTCACCCCTGGTCAGAGAGGTTAATTGACTTTCTCAAGGTGCCATTGTTGGTCAGTGACCAAGCCAGGATTCAAACTTAGCTCAGTTTCCAAAATTAGGACTCTTAACTACTAAGCCATAATTGTCCCTTCAGGAGTAAGCATTAGGGGGACAGATTTCTTTTTTTTAAGATTTGCCCATTAATTCTATGTTTATTCAACAAATGATTTTCTGAATTTGTTCTGTGCTAGAGTAAAATCATAATTGATGTTTATTAATCGTGTATATATGCCAAACTCTACTCTGGGCACCATAAATCTTTGTCTCATAGAATTTGCGTTCTAGGAAAGGGAGACAGAAATAAAACAACTTAGTAAGTTTTATAGTATATTAATAGATCATATGTGCTATGGAGAAAAATAAAGCAGGGAAGGGGAAGAGGAACTGCAAATATAAATAGAGGTCACAGATGTTCTCACTGAAAATGTAGCATTTGAACAAAGACTGAGAGGAGCTAAGGAGTGAGCAATGAGTCTGGCTAAGGGAAGGGCATCAGGAGAAGAGCTGACCAGGGCAAAGGTCCAAGTAGGGAGCTTGCTGGAGGATTTGAGGAACAGCCAGGAGACCACAAGTGTGACTGGATCTGCAGAATGGTCAGGTATCTTGCATTAACATCCTCATGTATTTCAATATGGGTCCACAAAGAGAACAGAGACCATGCGATTAATTTGTTTTAGGGAAGGTCCTAATGCTCTTACAGAGGCAGACAACAGAAAGGTGCTGGAACTTTCAACCACTATCTTTTAAAAGCATGGAGACTTCCCATTAGCTGATCTGGTATCAGAAGTGAGTGAAGAGACAAGATGGTAGGAGGTGGCGTAATGGTGTAGTAGGAGGATGGCTAGGATAAGAGTCACAACACCTGAGTTCTAGCCCTGCTCAGTCACTAGTTGGTTGCATGGTCAAGGGTAAATACCTCTCTTGGACAGAGTTACTTTCTATGTGAAATAGCCTTTTGGATCAACTGTTTGTTCTCAGCAACTATCATGCTTCCTTTCTTACTATATAACTGTTTGTCAGCTCCATGGTAATAGGGCCATGGCTAATATTTATAGAGTGCTTTTTGTGATCTTCACCTGAGGATAGGTTTATTGATGTTAGAGAGAGTGGAAGGGAGAGAGACAGACAGACAGACAGCCAGACAGACATTGATCGATTGGTTGCCTTCCCTATGTGCCATGACTGGGGATTGAACCCACACCTAGGCATGTGCCCTGACGAACAACCTTTCCCTATACAGGGTGATGCTCCAACCAACTTAGCCACCTGGCCAGGGCTTATACAGTACTCATCAAGTATGCCTCTAATAGTGCTAGGTGTATTAAATCACCTAACACTCAAGAACACTGTAGAAGGTATATACTATTATGATTATCTGCACTATACTTCACCTGAGATTGTGGACTTGCCCATCCAGCTATTGAGTGCAGGAATACAGAGAATGAAGGTGGGGGTGGGGGTGCTGCCAGTAGGTAGGGGTCTGTACACAGGACTTCCTGGTCCTGGGTCAGGATCTGCTCAACTGAGCTCCTTCCACAGCCCTTCCTTTATGTGAAATAGCCTTTTGGATCAACTGTTTGTTCTCAGCAACTATCATGCTTCCTTTTCTCCCTACTATATCCTCTTTCTCATCCTTCTTACCATGTCAGCTCCGTAGTAATAGGGCCATGACTAATATTTATAGAGTGCTTTTTGTGATCTTCACCTGAGGATAGGTTTATTGATGTTAGAGAGAGTGGAAGGGAGAGAGACAGACAGACAGACAGCCAGACAGACATTGATCGATTGGTTGCCTTCCCTATGTGCCATGACTGGGGATTGAACCCACACCTATGCATGTGCCCTGACAAACAACCTTTCCCTATGCAGGGTGATGCTCCAACCAACTTAGCCACCTGGCCAGGGCTTATACAGTACTCATCAAGTATGCCTCTAATAGTGCTAGGTGTATTAAATCATCTAACACTCAAGAACACTGTGGAGGTATATACTATTATGATTATCTGCACTATACTTCACCTGAGATTGTGGACTTGTCCATCCAGCTATTGAGTGCAGGAATACAGAGAATGAAGGTGGGGGTGAGGGTGCTGCCAGTAGGGGTCTGTACACAGGACGTCCTGGTCCTGGGTCAGGATCTGCTCAACTGGGCTCCTTCCACAGCCCTTCCCTGCTCTGGTTCTAAAGCAGCTGATAAAAATAGTATGTAAGCTATACACACAATCTTAAATTTTTTAGTAACTACATCCTATATAATAAAAGGCTAATATGCAAATCAACTGAACGGCAGAACAACTGGTCACTATGATGTGCAGTGACCACCAGGGGGCAGACACTCAATGCAGGAGCTGCCCCCCTGGTAGTCAGTGCACTCCCACAGGGAGAGCGCTGCTCAGTCAGAAGCCCAGCTCATGGCTGGCGAGCACAGCCGTGGTGGTAGGAGCCTCTCCTATCTCTGTGGCAGCACTAAGGATCTCCAACTAATGGGCTAGGCCAGCTCTTCACAGGGTGTGCAACATATGGGACAGCAACAAAATACCATGTTTATGTTTTAGATATTTTTACATAGTCCTAACAAAAGCTGACACACACATAGAATTAACTACATGCTGGGCAGTGTTCTAAGTGATTCATTTATCTGAACTCATGAAGACTCATGAGCATCCCATGAGCACACTACATTGACTAACCTTGTATTGAAGATAAGTAAACAGAAGAATCTAGAAGTTGTATAAATTATCCATGGACATGTGGCCAGGGACACAAATATATTGACTTAATGCAGACAGTTTGGCTACAGTATCTATATTTCAACCACTTTGCTGTTCTCCTTAAGTGATAAGAGTTGGGCTTCAAAATTTTAGCTGTTATTTTTAAGTTGCTAGCAGACTGTGTGTACAACTGGCTGGAGCAAAGAAGGATACATTCATTTTCACTTGAAGTTGAAATCCCCGACTGTGTTTCTATCTGGATTTATTTTAATCTCCCATTGATCCACAGATTTAAATCTGGGGATAGAATTTTAGATCAGCAGGGCACAATCATGAACACCAGAGTGAGGACTAACATATATTGCAGCCACACCAACAAGAAGCCGCAATACCTTTTGGGGATAATTAGTGCCCTCACCTCTTTGCATGCTCTCTGTAAGTCCAGTTATCCCAGAGCTCAGACTACTTCCAGGAGATAATTAGGGACTGCTGAAAGCTTCGTTAACTCTGCTGGCCCACAGGGGCATTGTAAATGACTGCTTCTCAGACAGACTCACTGGCTTTCAGCAGCTTGAAACATCTCAGCCTTAATCCCCAGAGGATTGAACATGGATTTCTTGGATTATTACATTCTCTTTGGAGGTTTTGAATCTCTTTTTACAGAGACTGATGGCATTTCTGTGTCTTAAAGGCAACTTTGGGCACAGGAAGAGCTAATGCCCCACATCTGGAGAAGCCTGATTGAAAGATGAGGACACAGTTTATGGCCTGGGAAAGAGAACACATCAAGATTTTACAAAATTATGTATCTGTTGTATTTTCATGTATTATAAATTCACATACATGGATTCGTTCTTTAACATCATTCCTTAAAGTTTTTAACTTAGTATGTCTTTTTGAGATCTGTCCATATTAATTCATACAGATCAAGCTCATTTGATTTAACATCTGTACAGAGTCCTATCATACCAATATACCACATTTTATTTACTCCCTCTCCTACAGAAGGTATTGAGTTTGTTTCTAATAGTTTGTTATTACTATGTATATCTTTGTAAATATCTATATTAGTTTGCTAAGGATACCAGAGCAAAATACATAACTAGATGAATTAAGTAATAGAAATCCATATATATAAAAAGCCAGTGTCCATGACGACCATGATGACCAAAAGACCAGACACCATGAGGTTCATTGAGCACCTCTCGGTCCCTCCCTCCTGGCCCTCAGGCTCTGATCGCAACAAGGCCAGTGGTGGGTGGGCAGGGAAGCGAGAGTGGCGAGCAGCAGCAGGCAGGTGGGTGGGGCTGAGCAGTGGCAAGCTATCATGCGCAATTTTGCATGCTGGGCCTCTAGTTTAATAATAGCTCTAGAGGCTGGAAGTCCAAGATCAAAGTGTTGGTAGGTTTGGTTTCTCCTGAAGTCTTTCTTCTTGGCTTGCAGATGGCTGTCTTCTCTCTGTGTCCTTATGTGACCATTCCTCTGTGTACATGCATCCCTGGTGGCTCTTCTTTTTCTTATAAGGACACCAGTCATATTGGATCAGGGTCCAGCCATATGACATCATTTGACCCTAATTAGGTCTTTAAAGAGGTATGGTGAGGTTAGGAGTTCAACATATGAATTTAAGAGGAATACAATTCAGTACCAATAATGATATTGGAATCAGTCTAGACCAGGGGTTCAGAATAAGGGCTTTGGACTCAGGCTGCCTGGGCTAGATCCTGACTCTCCACATGCTAGTCATGTGACTTTAGCAAGCTACTCAACCTTGTATCAATTCACTTGCAATGAAACCCATATGTCTTTTGGGTGTTGGGGTTGTTAAAGGAGCTACACGTAAAGCACTACCACCGTGTTTCACTCAGTATTAACTATTGATAAGTCTATCTGTGTTTATTAAAAATACTTTATTTAGAACTGAACCTGGTCATGGAATTTCCAAGGCACAGGGGATACATTTTCAATTTCTCTAGATACTTCCAAATAGCACTTTGTGGTGAGTACACTGATGAACACTTCCACCAGCCAAGTACTGTACAAGAGTTCCTTTTTCCTCTTCTTGGCCAAGAATTGATTTTCTTCATATTTAAACATTTTTATCCAACTGATGTTTAAAAAAAAAGTATGCTATTGTTGAGTACATTCTTTGGTGTACATCTGTTTCAGGTGGTGTATACAACATAAGGGAAAAAGTATGTATGTGTTTCTGTATAATTCTCATAACTACTCCCTTAGCATAGTTCAAAGAAATACACAGTATAAACAAAAACTCTTTTGACATGAGTTGGAAGAAAGAAGGAAGTCAGTCAGGTTATTTTTCCCTGGCTTCCAGTTCTCTTTCTGTGTTTTTAGGGATTTTTACTTCTTTTCAGGAAGTAAAGATTGTCTTTCAAATGGAAACTCTCCAAAGGTTAACAAAGTGAAGTGCCTCTTGACCAGTGGTCATTTTTCTTTGGCTTAAGCATTAGCTCTCAAATTTCATTTTGCCTGAGTCACTTGCATAGTTTGTTAATGATACTGATTACTGGATTTCATAGTCAGAGATTCCATTTTGACCCTCATGTGAGGACAAGAGTCTGGATTTGTAACACACATCTCTTGTGATTCATTTTAGGTAACATGTGGCCTATACTTTGAAAAATAAAACATTCTCTTGATATTTTCCTCAGTATTGTGGTATTTATTGCATTTTAACAAGAATAAACATTTAGTCTGCAAACAAACACTCTCATGGACCTTGAGAATATGTTTTCCTGAGCCTACGTTCCCTCTGTTTAATGTGAAAGCCACTGAGTTGGAAATTTCTAGGATCTTTCCAGCTTAGATATTCTGTGTTCTAGTTCTGCTACATGTCTCTTTCCTCATTTCCTCCAGGCCTTCAGTAACCCATGTAACCACACAATTCTTGGACTACATGTAATTTTGCAACAATAGTAAATTTTTCTCAGGAACTTAAAATTCAGGGATATAAGACTATCCACTGAAACTTAAATATTTAACTTAACTTTATAATTTAACATAACAGGTAAGTTCCTTACATTTTTAAATGTCCCCTTAGAACAGCATTTCTCAACCTATGGGTCGTGACCCCGTTGGGGGTCAAATGACCCTTTCACAGGGGTCACCTAAGACGATTGGAAAACACATATATAATTACATATTGTTTTTGTGATTAATCACTATGCTTTAATTATGTTCAATTTGTAACAATGAAATTGGGGGTCACCACAACATGAGGAACTGTATTAAAGGGTCGCGGCATTAGGAAAGTTGAGAACCACTGCCTTAGAAGGTACAAAATCTCCCAGATGAAGTACTGGAAGCATAAGTTCTAATGTAATTGATGTTTAACTTAATATGATATAAAGCTATAGCTATCAGTGTGATAACATATCTGAAGGAAACAACGTGGAGATTGAGAAAGTATTAGGGAATATCAAATACCAAATACCAAAGAAAGAGAACCCAAAGAAGCCTGACTCCAGTCTCTGCCCAGGGGGATATTGCCCCAAATTTCAACTCTAGTTTATCCTCATACGAAAGTGAAGCCTTAATAAAAAACAATGATGGAATGTCATGTTAATAACAATTTAACTTTGTTTATAATACAGCTTTTAACCAATTGATTTGACAAGAAAATAAGATTGTATCTGGTGCTTGAGCATCACACCGCTAGCAAGACTATAAATTGGCACAATCTTTCTGAGAAGCAATTGGCTCAAATTAGCAAAAGCTTCAAAAATAGGTATTGCCAGGAGTTTATTAATTTCAAATTTTAAAATGTATGTAAGGAAATAATTAACTTAGGCAAATTCTTTTCTATAAGAAAGCTCATTACAGTGTTTCTGTCACTATAAATATATAACAAAAAAGGTCCAATTATATACATGATAAGCTAAAAATAATATATTTTCCAGTGAAACAATAATCTTATAGTGTAGCAACATAGCATAAAACATTTTTATGGTAGCCAGATGGTGTGGCTCAGTAAGTGGTTTGATTCCCTGGTCAGAGTACATGCCCAGGTTTTGGACTCGATCCCCAGTAGGGGCTGTGCAGGAGGTAGCCAATCTATTTTTCTCATCAATGTTTCTATCTCTCCCTCTCTCTTCCTCTCTGAAATCAATAAAAACATACAAATATACATATTATATATGTATATATCCATAGAAAAAAATATATGCAATATACATGTATATTAAAAAGTTCCATAGTAATTATGTCTCCTTAGAAGGGTTATTGGTATGAATCTTTAAATCTTTTTTTTTTTTTTTTTTAGCTATCTCTAGTTTCTAATTTTTAACATTAGAATTTTGGTTTCTATAATTGTTCTCCTGTGAATTTAGTTAAGAACAGTCATTCATTCAGGAAACATTATTTGAGTATGTACCATGTGCCTTGGAATACTTCAGCAACAAAATTCATATGGAAACCTACCCTTGAAATTGACCTTCCAATTTACATTCCAGCCAGTTCCTCTGAGCGAGAGCCACAATGTTAACTGACCTGGCCTGGAGTTCAGAGAGCTGGACTTGCCATCCACCCTCCCAGACTTGTGCATTCTCCCCTCTATTCCCCCAGGACCTGAGCCACCAAGAGGGCAAGAGGGCGTGGAGGAGGAGCATCTTTGTTACTCAGTAAGCCCCTTTCAACCAGGCCTGAGTTTATGCTAATGAGCTGACTCTTCATATCCCTGAGATAGCTTCAGGATGGGGACTGAAAAGACCAAGGCATGATGAGAGGGTTGTAACTTTCATCCTGACCCTTGACCTCCAGGGAGGAGAGAGGGGCTAGAGATTGAGTTAAGCACTAATGGACAATGATTTAATTAATAATGTCTGCACAATGTAATCTCCATAAAAATCCTAAACAATGAGGCTCAGAGAGCTTCCAGATTGGTGAACACATCTAGGTGTTGGGAAGATGGTAGCCTGGAAAGGCTAGAGAACCTCTGCATCCCTACCCCATAACTTGCCCCCTGCACCTCTTCTATTGGCTGTAATAGCAAGTAAAATGTTTTCCTGACTTCTGTGAACATTCTAGCAAATTATGAAACTGAAGGAGGCGGTCGTGGAAACCCCTATGATTATAGCTGGTCAGTCAACAGTACAGAAGGCACAGACGTATGAGAGG
>NW_006288121.1:2301855-2327662 GCF_000327345.1 Myotis davidii | reverse complement strand
GGGGGGGGGGGCGGGGAGGGCAGTCCTCTGGGATAGATTTCTTTAACCTGAGGGATCTGACACACTAACTCGGGAGGTAGGTAGTGTTTGAAATGAATTGAACCATTGGACACCAAGTTGGTGTTCAGAGAGTTAGAGAATTGGTTGTTGGTGTGGAAACACCCCACATATTTGGTGTCAGAAGTGTTCCAAGAGTAGAAACAGATCATAGTAGTAGAACCTAGGCTAACAGATGTGAGAACCCTGTGAGTACCAGGAGCATATGGGCACACAGATTTATGCCTGTGGGTGGGGTAACTGATTCTACTTGAAAAAAGGAAATAATTTCACTTTGAACTTATTTTATAAAACTGAAAACTCTCCCAAGATAATGTTATTGGATTGTCAAATGGCATGACTATTTTTCTTTTTGTCTCTCTTTCTGTACTGCCTGCATTCTCTCTTGTCAGTAAATCTAGTAAAATGTCCCAGTGAAATTTTGTGACTCTTTCTGTAACATAATAAAAAGGTTTTATTTTTCTTTTTTCTACTTGCCTCTGCCAGGTGCAAAGACAAAAAAGAAGGGCAAAACATTCAGAGAAAACCGATTTTGGTTCACTTACATAATTGGTTACTAGTTGAGATGGTGTTATTCATAAAAAGTTGATATTTCATCAAATGGCAATGTATTAGGCTTAAGAGTGATAAGTCTCTAATATTTCAGTCATTATCCATTCTGGTTAGATTAAATAATCAGTGTAATAGTCCTACTAACAGATGGCATTATTGTGATTTTGGTAGTGGTGGAAGGAATAAGGAAAGTGGAATAAATCTTGGAACTTATTGAATTAGATTCACCAAAACCCACAGAAACTGAATTATGTTGAAAACAAAAACAAAAAATGTACAGAATATTGCACAAACAAATGAGCATGCACTCTTTCTCTTGTATCAGAAGTATATTTTTAAAAGTATATTTTCAGTCAAATATATAGATGTAGGAATATTTATAAAAATATTTTTTCTACAAATGGTAAAATGATTTTATTTTAATAAAAATGTCCTCATTAGAAGCTGGCCCCTTCCACTGCCTTTAGAAAGCAGCTTTATTGCTAAAAAGCAATCCACTTATTTAGACACTAGAGGCTCGGTGCATGAAAATTCATACACTGGAGGGGGGGTCCCTCAGCCTGGCCTGCCCCCTCTCACAGTCTGGGAGTCCTCAGGGGCAGGAGGCGACCCGGTGTTCAGGGGAAGGGGATGCCCCATCACACCTCTGCTGCTGCCACTGCCGGCAGCACAAGCTTTGGCTGGCCCTGGTTACCAGAGCCTCAGGTGTCCCTGGGCATGTGGGGAGGTCAGGTGTGCAAGAAGGTGAAGCAAAGTCTGGAGTCATTCAAAGACAGACTGGGATGTGTGGCTCTGGGGAGGGAGCTGAAGGGACAACCTCCAGGGCAGAGGGGACTGGGCACCACCATCTTGTGGCTGTGGGCATCACCATCTTTAAGGGCGGGGCAGTCCATTAGCATATTCCCTCCTTATTGACTGTGGGCGCCGCCATCTTTGCAACCGCGTGAGGGTCAATTAGCCTATTCCCTCTTTATTAGATAAGATAATCTTCTTAGGCAATTTAAAGTTTTTCTACCTTCATATATAAACTGGGGGGCGGGGGAGGGATGTAATAATAAACTGCATTACAACTATGCATAATGTGCTAACTGAGATTATCACTGTGTCTTAGGGTCCTAGGTCATTTTATTTTATTTTTTGTATATAGTTGTGATACGCAGAATGGCAAGCTGGGACTCTCTCATTGAGGGTTCTTGACCTATGAAGTTTGAAGAATAAAATTCTCGTGCTAATATATTTTAAACAAAAACATGGAAGTTTATCACAAGGTTATACAAACTCCCCGTGGGGAGGGGATGACCAAAGGGGAGCCCCTGGGGAGAGGTCCCTAAATTGGGAAAAACCTTTTTCTCTCTATAAGATGGGAAAAAGCAAGGCCTGTGAGTCTCTTTGTCTATGGGTTTATAAATGCTGGAAGATTCCACTTTCTAATTGGACCCTTCCTTATTTTATGTCCCCAGTGCTTTCCTAATTGGCCACTCCCCGCCTCCCACTTATTCCTGCATGGCATCAGTTTCAAAGTTTACAAGCTCACCGGGTGCCCCCTATTCTTCTTCCTCTTACCTTGTGACATTCTCGTAAACAATCTGGTGGCTTGGGGCCGTCTCTGTGGTCATATATGCATTCCTCTCCCATGGACCCTTCCCTAAAACTGCCTCTCCTGTCTTTAAAATCCTTTCGGTTGTATTTTCCAAATGTTTCACATGAGTAAAAAATTAAATGTTAGTCCTTACTGGTGTTGCTCAGTGATTAGAGTCCCAGCCCCTGCTCACAAAACGGTCTCAGCTTTCACCTCCGGCCCCGGTCAGGGCATATGTGGGAGGCGACCAATAGATGGCGCTCTCCTATACCTATGCTTTTCTCTTTCTCTCTTTCTCTCTCTCCCCCTCCCTCCCCTCCACTCTCGGGTAAAGATTTAAAAAACAAACAAACACAGCAAAATTAAATATTATTAAGTAAAAGAGGATGTGTGTTTACAATATTTCATATGCTTTACAACCTGGTGAACAAACTGAACTACCAAGCAAATTAGAGACATAGATAGAGAGCAGGCAGACAGCTCTGATGGAGGGTTGGGCAGTGGGGGTGTGTGGAGGGATTGATCAGAAAAGACAAAAGAACAAGAGAGAGAAAACTCACAGACATGTACATGGGCAACAGAGCGGGGATTGCTGGGAGCGGGGATTGGAGGTGGCAGAAGGCATAGAAGGGCTAAATGGTGATGGAAAAAATAAAATTTAATTTAATTTAATTGAAAAAAGAAAGGAAACAATAGCTTCACAAATAGCTATGTGACTTTCTCTAAGTTCGCATGTGCCTGATTATGGCAGGAATATGATTAAAGTTGTTAAAGTTTTAGTCTAGAACTAAAATAATGGTGGGGGTGCTGTTTTTTCTTGTTACTCTTATTTTAAAGGTATTGTCCAGTAAAATACACTGAAAAATTTGAACAAAAGACAAACAAACAAACAAACAAAAACCCAGGCCAGCCTCATTGAGTTCAAACTACACTAATATCACCTTTATTTATAATAGGGTTGGACTGCTTTGCTGCTCCAAGTCAGGAAAAAATGGGTCATTAATCCCTTATGTAGCATTTGGTTTACTGATGAAATTCTTGAGTGCTTCTAATTGAGTGGGTCACATTGCCCAGTGCTAAAGAGAGGTTAGCAGTCTGATGAGTCAGCCGAGGTCTCCCACTCCATCACTGGCAAGGAAACCTTTTCTTGCTTAGAAAAAAGTACCCCAGGCAAACCCTTGACAATTGCTTCCAGACTGTGGAGTTTTAACTGCTTTTTCAGCATTTATAAAGCCCCATTGCTTGAAAAGGCATTCATTTCCATAGCTTTTTTTCTGCTACTCCCCCCACCCCCCCATCCCCTTTGCTTCACAGTCCTGAGATTAGCTAATGGAATATCTTAATTAGCAGTTGCAACAATGGTCAATTCAGCAGAGAATGAATCTGTTTACACCTCTAGTCTAAAATGCCTGCATTAGGATTGAAAGTCTGGAGTTCCACTTCTGTTTCTAATTCCTCCAGGAAATGTGCTCAGCCCTCACTTTTCTATCATTTTCTATTGTAATGGCAACTGAAGTTCAGAAAAACTAAGTAAAGCAGCTAGTACAAGCCTGCTGGATCTGTTAGATCTCACACGTTTCCACCACTAGTCTCTATTGTCAGACTGGGCTCTCAAAAGCTGAAAAGGCATTTACAAAGTGAAGGGTGTGGAAGGGCGTTCTAAGGAGAGAGGGGTGAGGGGAGAGAGGAAGATTTTGAGAAGTCCTGACCCTTGGCCAACAACACCTTATTTCCATGGATTGCACCATTATTTTCTAGTTAGAAGTCTCAAACTTGGTCTTGTCTCCAGCTCTGTCACTGCAGTTGATGTATTTCAGCAGGTTGTCAAAGTTGCCAGACCTCAGGAATAACTGAGCCACCAAAATTAAATTGGATTTAAAAATTTCTGATTGATACTGACTCTCCATCTAGCACCCATCTCTCCCCTCCCTTATAAATCCCCATTTCTCCTAGATTAGGGGAACATGAGCATCCCTCTTACTCAGTTTATGTAAAAACAAGGCCCAAATTTGAGAACCATTAGAAGGAAGTCTTACTGACTGGCTTCCTTTCAGCTCATGCTAACTTCCATCTTCTCTAACAATCTGCATGTTCTTTCAAATAAAAGATCTGCTGTGAAATCATTTAATGCATAATTTTAAAACAATAGATTTACAGAAAGGAGGGACTTTCTAAGATTTTGAATTGCTTGGTTTTAACCCCAGAATTGGGGATAATATAAATGGGTGGTACAATGAGGTATTATGGGTAGGATTTTCCTAGAAATTTACTGAACATATTAACTGGTCCAGAGATGTTGGGGTCCTCCTGAGAAGACACTCAATTTTCCTCACCTTGCCTTAGAACAGTGGTTCTCAACCTTCCTAATGCTGCGACCCTTTAATACAGTTCCTCATGTTGTGGTGACCCCCAATTTCATTGCTACGAATCGAACATAATTAAAGCATAGTGATTAATCACAAAAACAATATGTAATTATATATGTGTTTTCTGATGGTCTTAGGCGACCCCTGTGAAAGGGTCGTTAGACCCCCAAAGGGATCGTGACCCACAGGTTGAGAAGCACTGCCTTAGAATGTGTGTCATGGTATAGTGTGGGCAAGAGAGATTTATTGTTGAAGAGTCCCATGTTGAGGAGTCCCAAAGCCATTCGGATTTCAAAGGATTGACAAGGATCATGACAAAAAATAATAGATAGGCCCTGGCTGCTGTTAACGTAAAAAAAGAATTCAGACTTGTAAAGAATTTTTATGAATTTATTTGAGCCAAACTGTCGACATATGCTGGGAAGCAGAACCTCAATGAATTGAGATAATGCTCCAGAGAATGGCGGGTTACATCTGTATTTATACATAGCAATCAAAGGAAGGGACGTAGGTGGGTTACATGAACTTCATTGGTGATAGATTAGGGAGGTGGGAGGAAGTAAATCAGGGAAACCTCTGGGATAGGGTAGAAAGTGAAATGATGGACATGTGCTTCTCTCACACAGATGGGTACAGGATAGTTTAACATAATTAACAGTTGACAATTACCTTGATAACAATAGCAATGAGGGAATGTCCTGGTGCCATTTGTTGTGCCATGAGGGGTCCAGAAAAAAAGGGAAGTTACAAATTACCCAGACATTTCACACATGTTGTCTTAGAGGCAAAAAGGCAAATGGGCTCAGTAAAGATCTACGTTGATTTTTGTCAGGGAAAATACTGGCCTAGGACATGACTACCCACTATAACCTGTTTGTAGTTAAATATTTAATTTTCACACCATCTTTTGTGGTTATTTTAGGTCTCTGAGTTTGCAAGACTGCCACACAGGCCCCCCCTGAGCTTGTCAAGTTAGCATGTGGCCCCTTTCGTCCACACTGGTGTGGCTCAGTTGGTTGGGTATCATTCTGTGCACCAAAAGGTTGCTGGTTAGATTCCAGTCAGAACACATGCCCTGGCTGGGGATGGATCCTTGATGGATCCTTGATGGAGGGGCTTGTAGGAGGCAGCCAATGGTTGTTTCGTTATCACATCAATGTTTCTCTCTCTCTCCCTCTCCCTTCCTCTCTCTTTAAAATAAAGTAAAAAATAAATAGTTCTATTAGAATAAACTGAATTCCAGAGGGTGCTAGCGATGCTGAGAGTGCTCTGAGCAATAGAATCATACATTTCAGTGACGAAAGTAACACCTAGTGCTTTCCTTAAGGACTGAAAGTTCTGAGTGTCTTGCATGTTCAACAACCCTGTACAATTGCGAGCAGCTACTTCAGCTACTTGCAATTTTAAGCCTGAGGATAGCGAAGTTGGAGAAATTATACAACTTGGCTAATGTCACTCGGGGACTTAGGGGGAGAGGCTGAACTGTACACCAGCTTTCCCAAGCTTCCGTCCAGTGCTGCTCACTACACTGCACAATGATCACATTCCAGTCCCGTCACAGGGCGACGTTTTGTAGGAAGTCCAAGCTAAATGGCATTTTTAGGGCTGTATTTTATTTAGGTGCTTAAAATGGATTATGAGGTTTCCCAGAGGCAAGATGTACCTAAGCCTAATAAAAAGAGGGGACAAAAAGAACGCAGGTTGACAACTTTGGGTTAATGTTTTTGAGAGTTTCCTCTACTATCCTGTGCACCTTCTTCAGCTTAGCCAGCCTAAGGCAACTTCTTTGTTTCCTAAGCTTGCTGGCTTGCTAAGCGGACCACCGAAGATTTTGACTGAATATTGCCTTTAAAGAAAAAAAAATCTCAGTTATGTGGATTCTTGCAACATATCAATTTTTATGTCTGTTCTCATTTATCTCAACCAACTTATTGAAACTCTTCAGACTATAAACTGTACCTCGTAATAAGTGTCTAAGGAAGTGGCACATCCAAGCATATTTATTTTCGGTACACGCTCATTCTGCATAATGTACTGCTGAGAGGGAAGTAACAGGCTGCTTCTAGTAGCAAGCAGAGTTCCAAGAGAACACCATGTATTAAATGTGTCATATATGCATGATTTGGTGCTTATGTTATAATTTTAAATCTCACAAACCTATGTTTAGCAATTGTAAACTTTTTATTCTTGTAAAATATAAGGTGATTTTTTTGTAGAAATTTCTAGACTGTACTTGCCAAATATGTATTTTACAATTGACTTTCATAGAGAGATGCCTGACTCATTTGCTTATAACTGAAAGACTAATGTGGATTGAACATGGTTTTATAATGGCATGATTGGATGACTTTGGAAGCTTTTATTTGGTAAGTTTTAGAAACAATACTTGAAAAATTGAGGTAGCCTCAAAAATTAAAATTATGATTTAAAAATATGAAAATGATGTAAGAGATATTAGAAGTTGTGATAATTTTGTAAAAATAACTCACCCCCAGCCATGGCCAGGTGGCTAAGTTGCTTGGAGTGCCATCCTGTACACCAAAAAGTTTCCGGTTTGATTTCTGATCAGGGCATATACCCAGGTTGCAACCAACTGATGTTTCTCTCTCACATTGGCATGTGCAGGAGGCAACCGATTGATGTTTCTCTCTCACATCAATGTTCCTTTCTCTCTGTCTCTCTAAAAATCAATAAAAACATATCCTCAGGTGAGGATTAAAAGGAACAATAAATTACCTTCAACAATTTAGTAGAGAGTTAAAAAGAGGAAATTAATGGGGTACTGATACTAAAACAAGAGATAAAATTGAATATTATATAATGCAGACATGAAAAATCAGTAAGAGAGTAAATGTCAGGTAATTATTTTAAATGTATTACATGAATTAACTCTTTTAATTCTCAGACACCCAAAGAAATAGATACTGATACTATCCCATTTTACAGGTCAGTAAACTGGGAAACAGAAAAGTTAAATCACTAGCTCAAAGTAACAGGATTAGATCTAGCTCCTTTTCCTACTGACCTACCTTGCATCCCTGTCATGAATTAAATTTCTGTATATTTATGGATCTATTTCTAGGTCGTCTAGATATATTGTTAAATCTGTGCCATTTCCACATAGTCTTAATTACCCGAGCTGCAAAACAAGTGCTGATATTAAATAAAGAGGAATTCCCTTGGTTATCTTTCTTCTTCTAAAATATTTGGGCTCTTCTTTGCTCTTCACTTTTTCATATACTTAATAACAAAGTTCCTCAGATTCCTCAAATGCCATGAAAAATTCTATCATAACTGTTATTGAACTACTTTGAATCTATAGAGCCATTTTTAGAGAACAAATGTCTTTTGAATATTCTTTTCACTCACTAGATTAGCAAATGTATGTTTTTAAAAATGAGATGACCCAATCTAGATGACAGAAATGAAATGTTTATTCTCCTACCCAGCTTGAGAGAAATTAAATTGTACGTGTAATTTGTCTAAAAGCAATTTGACAAAATGTTTAAAGAGCTTTAAAGATCATAACTTTAATCCAATAATCAAAATTTTGCAAATCTATATACCATGAAGAAATAATTTGAGAATCTGTAACAGATTTATATATAAAGATATTTACTAGAAGCTATTAATAATTGAGAAAATTATAAATAACCTAAATGCCCAACAATAGGAATGTGATTAATAAATCCATGATGCATGTAGTCATTTTGAAGGATTCTTTAATGATATGGAAAAACATGTGATATAATGTTAAATGTAAGAAAGTATGATACAAAATTATATATCCTGTGTGCTCATAACCTTTTAAAAATTATAAGAAAAAACCTAGAAAATATATACTTAAATGTCTTTAGTGATTTCCTTTGAAAAATAAAATTATGGGTAATTATTTTTCTATTCTCCTTTCAAAGTTATCTTCAAAAAATATCAGAGATGATTTTCATTCGAGAAAAGCAAAGGAAAATGTTTCTCAGTGGCTACTTTGATTTGTGACCATGTAAAATTCTAATGGAATAATGGAAACTTTGTGTTTCTAACAGTAAATATCTGGTATCAGTGACCCTAAAGGATAATGGTTCAAAGCTAACTGTGTCCATGACAGGTGCCTGGCCTTTCCTTGATGTGCCTCTGGACTGTCTCAGAAGGAAACACTTCCATGAAGGCACTTTTGCATGCTCTGTCACTATCCCACTGACCATTCATCCAAGATAAAATTCTTCAGGTAAAAACGTCCGAGGCTTTGAGTGGCACTGCAGTGTCAGAAAACATTTCATTTAGACATCAGACGTGTGTATCTCAGGCCGCAGGAGCTTAGACGTACAATGAAGTTTTAAGCCATGGGGAGAACCCAAGAGAGCAGGGTGCATGTATCTTTGAAGTTTCTATGCCCACATGTCATTAACAAATGCTTAAAAGCTCAGTTCACTGAACCTTGCTGATACTATACAGGCACTCATACTTGTTATCCAGTGAAGTGACTGCTACATGTTGCCTCATAATAAAACCACTCAGTTGTGCTGAGATGGTCATAAGGTGAAAACTGGTTAGATTAAAATCCTGAAGAAGTTGCTTAGAAAGAAAGTTTATAAATATGTTATAGAGAAGATAAAACAACAACAACAACAACAAATAGGAGTTAAAAGAAAGTAACAGGTAGGAAGTTATGGGTGTTCTTTGAAATCTTTCTTCATTTCTAAAGCAATGAATTTCTGTCATGTAGAGTTGAGTATTTTGAGTCACATATTTTGAGTTGGGTATCACTATTAGAACTAGGTTACTCTCTGAAAAATATATCCCATACATGGAATAAAGCAAAGAGAATGATTTCTTTCCTAATAGGAGTAAAACGATTTTCTTGAGACATCTTGTTCATACTCTGTTATATTCCATTGCATGCATTTCCTGTTTCAGACAGTCCAGTGGAATGCTTCTGGTGCTATGTCATTTACCAAATCTCATTTCTCCTGTCAGGCCCCAGCCTGGTCTGGGGCTGTTTTCCAGCTGGCCTTCCTGGGATCGCAGTGATGGATGGGCCTCTGCTTTGGATGCTACACCACACAGCTTGACAGGAGGAAGAATTTCAAGAAGTCATGGAATCACAGTAAAGCATCAGTAAGGACCTAGTGCCCTAGAATGAAAAAACAAAACAAAAACACACAATAAACCTTGAACATTGATAATCTAGAGGACATTTCAAGGTTATATTTGTCAGCATAAGAAAAGATTATAGTAATCAACTTTCAGAAGACTAGTCGTGGGAGAATGGTCACACTTAATAATCATTTTTCCTTCTCGTCAAATATTTCTATGGCCTTGTTTAGTGAAGAATAAGAATTAAGTTCATGATATTTATATCATAATTTCACTTTTAATATGTTTTTACTTTCCAGTGTGATAAACTGGAAAATGACAGTGTTGTACAAAGATGTAGTTAATCATCTAATATTTGTAAGATTATTGCTGAAGTCATATTTTTAGGAAAAAAAGCCCTTCAAAAATTGTTTCACTGTATCCCTTTTTTAAAGAAATATGTTTTCATTGATTTTCTGAGAGAGAGAGAGAGAGAGAGAGAGAGAGAGACATCTATGTTGATTGGCTGCCTCCTGCACACCCCCAATGGGAATTGAGTCCACAACCCTGGGCCTATGCCCTGACTGGGAATGAAACCAATGACTTTCTGGTGCAGGGGACAATGCTAAATCACCTGAGTCCCACTGGCCATGGCACTGTATCCCTTTTAAAAACAATAACATAGAGACTTTTCTTACTCTTTCAGTTTTGCATATTTTTAGAGTATTAATAAATTAGCTGCCTTAAGGATGTTTCTTTTGGGTCAGTTTATTATCATATCCTATAAATCCCCCCTCCCCCATTAAGGGGAAAATAAGCTGTGTACTTCTTTCAGATTTCCTATAAACTATGGAACTATTCTTTTCCAAGATAATGGATTGAAACTGTATACGACAATTTGCTAAAATAGCAATTTTTCTGTCCTTGAAAGTTGCTATTTTTTTCTATAAATTTCCTAGTTACTCTTTTTTAAAGGTACAGTATTCTACCCACAAACCTGGACAGTCTGCCTTTTGCAGTTATGACCCAAATTCTAAGTGCTATATTAGTGGCACAAAAAGTGTGAGGCTATAAAGGCAGTGAGATTATAATTATTTAGATGTAGATTACAAAATACCCGTGAGAAGAAGGAATTAAGTGGAAAGCAGACTTACATTAGATATTAGACATAAGATTTTCTTTAAAAAAAAGTCAAATAGTCCTTAATATTACATTATCTTATAGTGTAGTGCCACATCAAGGTAAGTAACACACTTGGACAGTGTGTTACAATGCTCAGTTGTCCCACTGCCATCTGGGGTTTCTCAAAATGGTACCACTTTGTGCATCTCTCATGTGGTGTTGCCATATGAAGAATATTAATAAAACACATGCTAGTAGGCTTCCACAGCTGTGGTGACCTCCATGAATTCCAAAGTATTTCTTTTTGTCTTCCATCTCTCATCTTTACATTACTCTAGTAGTAATTTTATACTACAAAGTATTGAAATAAACTGTCACATGAAAAATATTAGTGAAATGACAGTAATTACCCTCTATTGGATCTTGTCACCAAAATTTATGAATTATTCATATCTACTGTTTGGCCATTGACCATGAGCAAGTATGTCTTGACATCGATTGCAATTTATGGGCCATTCTTTTATTGGTCTGCATTCTGTTTTGAAATTCCTAGATGTTTAGTTCCTTCGTGGTTTTACATAATGACTTTATATCTACTGGGATGACACTGCATCTCATTCAAGTGGATGGGACTGAATAAGGATATAAAATGTCTTAGTATTATATCATCATGGATCTATGACTTTTCCAAACAACCCTATTTTCCTCTTCAGGGAAAAGGGAGTTTTATAGGCTGCTAGTCACATAGTGAAGATACAAGTATGTGTAAACCAGGATCACAAGCATATCAATGTTGTATAAGTGCCCATGTTTTTTAAATTTCTCATTCTTAATTATAATTAACAGTGTCTGCTATTAAAGGAATGAGAGGCTTCTGCCTCTGCTTCTGAGTTCTGAATGACAGAGGAGCTCCATTCTAAGTCCCTCTCACCCCTGTTTAAATTTGAGTTATTTTGAACAACCACCCTAGTTCAGAGAAAATTATTTGGTGCATTCTATTATTGTACTTTAATTCAAGAGGCTTTTAGACCAATTGATTGTACTCAACAGATGTAGCTGCATCTTTGCAACAGAAAAAGAAAAAGGAGAAAAAGAGAAAAGAAAGGCTGTCTGTGTGAGGCCAGTACATTTTAAGCAAAATATTCCTGATATTTTCTTTTCAAAATTCTTTTCCCTGCGAGTCTTCGTCTCACTACTGTGACCTTAGCAACAGGCAACTGGAATGCTCCCCAGGGTAGCCTGACAATGAGCTTCCATAGGCATTTTCCTCCTTTTGTGCGCTGCGTTTCTTTTCCTATTATTTAGTGAAATCACAGGAATGCAGAGAGAAACGCGGAGACTTGCTTCTCAGTGGTGGTTTACAAATGAAGCTGATTGGCCTCTCATGCTTGGTTTTGAGGACTTCACAGCAGGCATTTTGGTAGCACAGAAATGGAAGGGTTGGGGGTCGAAGCAGAAAGTGGGTATGTGAACATTTTCCGTCCAGAATCATCGCTAATTAGAGCGGCCTCCAGAAATGTGCATTTGCTTTGAGAGTTTTTGCGTGTTTTCTTTTCCCCAGGGATGAGTGGGCATTGGGAGAGGGATGTACAGAAAATAGAAGGGTGGCTAGAAAACAGGAAACATGCTTCCCATCTGGAAGGGACATGCAGCTGGAACACATCTCACAAGGCAATGCCCAGATGCCAGGAGAGGCTGATGCGTCCGTGTGGAGCATGTGGCCTCAGGAAGGAGTGCGGGTGGCTAGGAATCAAAGCAGGAGCTGATTTATTTATTTTAATCAGCTGTTCCGATTTTGCATCTCTTTTAGCAGTGTGACGGGTCTTGAATAGCCAAGGTTGGACTTTAATGCTAACACCTTGCAATAACGAATGAAGCATGTTTAATTGGGAACTGTATTTTGTTTATATTTTCAAGCACCTTCGAACCAAAAAATGATGGATTTCTAAAAATTTTAGTACATGTATTATCTTTTGTCAACATGTATTGTAGTAAAACCTAAGACTGGTGGTATAATAAAACATGCCTGTTGTGCTTATTATTAAAAATGTAAACGTTTTCATCAATGACATCCAAATCCACAACATGTTTTCAAATATAGGCCTATAAATATGTTACAAAAATATCATAAAACCCGATAAAAGATACTGTAGCAGGATTTTAAAAATCTATAAAACTATAAAGAGGACCATCTGGAAAGGAAAACGTTTCCCCAGAAACTCAGTCTGAGTCTTTCCACACAGATGGTGGCATTCAGTAGTTCAAATAGTAAGCTGAGCACTGAAGAACTTGGCCTACACACTGGCTTGCTCTATGACCTTGGGTTGTACATTTACATACACTTGGTTTCGTTTTCCTGGCTGCCAGTAAGTTCCAGAAGGAACTGCCTTTGCTCTTGTTTCCCTGAGGCTTATGTGAGAGATATGGGCTCTGTTCCTATCAGTCAACCAGAGGCATATGTCTCATATTCTGTGTCACGTGAGTTGTATGCCTTGTCCTGTAGCGATAGCTGTGCCTACAGCTGAATTGGCCAAGTGCCTTTGAAGCCAGGGAAGAGCAGTTCTGTTATAAGGATACCCGCATTGAGCAAGAGACAGTGCCGGGCACATTTTATCAGCTCATTACAGTTACTTCTTCTTAGGATCCTTGAAGTGGATATTGCTCTTCTCATTGCTCTTATCAAGTCCAGAAAAGTTCAGAGGGAACCACCGGGTTTTCTTCCCAAGCTTCTGCAATAAATCCCCTGTCTATGAGCACCTGGAAAAGAAACACGTGTGACTATTCTAAAAGTTGGAGCTGCTTGAAATTGACTGAAATAATTTTGTCCTTTGGGGAAAATGATAATGGGCAAAAATGTGTCAGACTTTAATTAAATCTAATCAATAGACTTATTTGGCTATTAATTGTATCTACTATATTGCAGCATAACCTTGGGGAATTTTCTTTACTCGAAGGTAATCATACATTTACAATTATTAAATGTTTATTATTACAGGAATACTTGTTCAGAGAAATTCTCTCTGAGGTCTTCATGTGTTGGATAAAATAAAAAGCTTCACTCTATGTGAGCTCTATGAGGCAAAGCTCCTGGCCCATATAAAAGCTTAGTAAATATCAGCTGTCTGATTGACCGAGTAAATGAATGAATGAGTAAAACTGTATCCTGTATCTGCTCAAACCATATGCAGCTTAATTCTGTGCTGTTATCTAGGTAATTAGGTCATTGTTGGATGCTGTACAAAATAATTTAGGGCTAATCTGCTTTTCCTTACTTTAATAATTACCTGGAATTCTCTGGAAGATTACCGTGACTTTGTAATTCTCTTGGCCACCATAGACAACCTTGAAATGAAATGATTTTGACATTTGTCTTGGTGGCCCATAGTCTTTGCCATTTAGCATCATTGTTAGTGACACATGGTTGGTGACCTAGGCACTATATTTACAGCCAGCTTCAATCTTTATTGTCTAGACCTAATGTTATTGTATTTAGATTGAATGCATTTTTGCTTTGTGAGATAGCTGGGAGTGAGAGTGGGAAAATTGTTTGCTTTATATTTGTTTAGAAATATATTTTTTAATTATATTTTTATTGATTTCAGAAAGGAAAGAAGAGAGAGAGAGAGAGAGAGAGAGAGAGAGACAGAAACATCAATGGTGAGAGGGAATCATTGATAGGGTGCCTCCTGCACACCGTCTGCTGGGGATCCAGCCTGCAACCAGGGCATATACTCTGACTGGGAGTTGAATCATGACTTCCTGGTTCATAGGTTGATGCTTCACCACTGAACCATACCAATCAGGTTGTTTTTTTTTATTTGTTTGCTTGCTTTTTAATGAATCAGCTAAGTAGAGAATTTGGGAGAAATACACATTCCATTCCACACCCAGTCAACAGAGATCAAGAAAAACAGAACCTGTTTATTTCATCTTTATTATAGTTTCCATTATTATCATTTTACTATAATCTCAATGCATGAAAATTCATGCACTCGGTGTGTGTGTGTGTGGGGGGGGGTCCTTCTGTCTGACTGACATCCTTAGTGTTGCCCTGGAGGCAGAAGAGACTCCTGCCACCCTCACTGCACTCACCAGCCATGAGCCCAACTCAGGGCTTCTGGCTGAGTGGCGCTCCCCTGTAGGAGTGCACTGACACCCGGGGGCAGCTCCTGCATTGAGCATCTGCCACCTGGTGGTCAATGTGCATCATAGCGGTCCTTCTGCTGTTCAGTCGATTTGCATATTACCCTTTTATTATATAGGATGGGAATAATTTTCATTCTGACCAACAACTTTGCTTAATTACTTCCATGAATCTATTTTCATTTTCCTTAAAGGACAACATTATTAGCAGCAGCCAGATCCCTCAGTAGTCCTCAAGAGGTTATTCTTACATCAATTATTTTTTAAGGCAGAATCCAAACACCTCAATTTTTAAGTGCGTTAAGAAGTTATGCATCAAAGATTTTATTTTCAGAAGCAAACTCAGCACCAAAATAGCTTACCATTATTTCTAGTAATATCATGAAATAGCAATAACAGTATCCCTCAATTTTAAAGTAAGAAATATGGAACCTATTCTTAAAAGGTATCACTTTTTAACTTGGATAATTTTTAAAAACATTTTTAAAGAAGTTTTGAGCACAGTATATTCTTACTATTAACAGATTATTGTACTTTCTATAAATCCCTTTTCAATTTCTTTTAGCTTTTCAGAGTCTAAACATCTTCTCTGTTGAGAAAGTTGGATTGTGGCGATGGTTGCACAACTTTTTAAGTTTACTATAGATCTTTTAATTGTAAACTTAAAATGCACCTCAAGAAAGCTATTAAAAATATGGTAAAGTTACTATTACCATTGTCCAAGTGTTCTTTGTATGCTGGTGTTCTTAGTACACTGGGATTAATCATTAAATTGATAATGAATGCTATTTTGGATTTAAAATGATGAGTTTGATGTGAAGGCTTCTAAAACATTAATTCTGCCATTACAGTGGTTAAAACAAAGGTTCAACTTTACCTCCCTCCTTCATGCACATTCTGGTGTTCTACAATCATTTATTAATAGAACTTTTAGTACCGGGGTCGATGCTGGTGAACGTTGAGCTCTGCAATGCATTCTGTTTCACCACATTAACATCTGGCTTCTTAATGCTGTCAATGGAGCAATTGTGAGCATTATGTGCCCCAACGAGATGACCTTGAACTTCTTCACTTAGTCCTCCTGACTTTGTAAGCTTTCTCCTTGCTAATAAGGACCATTGCCCTCAGGTAGATAAAAACAAGGTCAGATTTAGTGTCTCTTAGCAGGATTTCAGAGAAAGTAAAAAAGACTAGGCAGGACCAAACAGCTTTTTCTTATTATGTTTTGTGTTTGTTTGTGAATTCCACAAGGAATAAAATCTAAAATATTTCCTGCAGTGTCTAAAATAAACTATGTTGTATGGTATGTCAAAGATTTCCATTTATTTATGGTTGTTTTAAAAAAGAAGAAAACAACTTGACTTGTCATGAAGGAAAAATAAGTGTGGAGGGCAACCTTTCAAGGTGAACATTCCAACATCACTCTCAGCTCAATAAATTATTTCAAAGAAAACACCGTGGAGAAATGTTTTCCAGCTAAAGATTACGTGTTCCTGTATGCTCATGTCCTGTTAAAATAAAGACTTTGTAAGCAAACCTTTATACACGAGGCTCTTTGATTACATACTAGCCTAGAGTTCCCTAATGATCATGGTCTTGACAACTTGCTAGTGTCCTTTGCACATTGGTAACCTTATCATATTTTTAAGCAACTTTATTAAAGTATTATTTATATATCATAAAATTCATTTATTTTACATGTGTAAGTAAATAATTTTTAGGAAATTTATAGACTTATGCAACCATCACCAAAATCTAAGTAAGAACATTTTCATCACCCCTAAAAGAAACCATACACCAATGAGCAGTCACAACCCATTTCCAGCCTCACTCTTCAGGAAACCACTAATCCATTTTCTATTTCTATACATTCACCTAATCTGGACATTTGTTATAAGTAGGTTCATACCATATGTGCCCTCTTATGACTGGTTTCTTTCATTTAGTATAATGTTTCAAGGATCAGCTCTGTTGTAGCATCGATCAGTACTTCATTCCTAGTTACTGATGAGTAGTCACGATAGTAGTCCATTGTAAAGACACACAATGTTATACTTATTTATCTATTTACCAGTTGATGGAAATTTAGGTTGTCCCCCCCAACCTTAGGCTATTAGAATAATGCTGCTATGAACAGTCAGATAGAAGTTTTTTGTGTGGACATATATTTTCATTTCTCTTCAGTATACAGCTAGGAGTGGAATTGCTGGCTCTAATGGGAAACCTATATTTAGCATTTTAAGAAACTGCCAAATGTTTTCCAAAAATGACTGCCTCGTTCAAAGTCCCACCTGCAATGTATGAAGGTTCCAGCTCTCCACATCCTTGCCAATTGTCAGTCTTTTGAATTATATCCATTCTAGTAGATGTGAAGTGATATCATACATGTATGATGGCTCTAAAATAATCCAAGATCACTTTTAAAATCAAGGGACGAGTGAGGGGTATCCCACATAGCCCTTCATGACTAACCTAGTCCAGTCTCCTCTCCTCCAGTACCTTCAGTCCATCAAAACTGTAACCAAAATAAGAGCATCTATTTAAAAAATGGTAATTTTTTTTTTACTAGGAAGTAGGCCAATTCAGGAGTAAAATGTATATAGGCTGTCTCCTAAGTAATCTTTAAAATATATTGAGACACAGTTCAACTGCTGAAATTTGGTGTAGCAAAAGCCATAAGCTATTCCAGGGTAATAAACTCCAGGATTTAGGTACAATATTTCTTCTTTTCCACTGTGAAATCAAATAAAAAGTGAAAAAATATTAATAAACTTTGCCCCACTTTCTATAGGCAAAGCTTAGCCCTAACAGATTAATGAAAGAGAGGAGCAGCTGTGCTGTGACCTCACTGACCCCATGTCTGCTATTCATACATTTCCCGGAGGCTTCTTCCTAAGTGTATTGCTTTTTCAATCAGGCAAAGGAAGGCTACAGCTATGAATGTTTGGTATGTAGTCAGCTGACGCAGGTATCAAGGATTCTGGGGAAGTAAAAGAATTGGGTATTATGAGTATGACTTTCTTAATACAGTTAATACAGAATCGCTAAATATGTGAATTCCCATGTATTTCCTACATTTTTTGACTTTAGTCAGCTTGTGCCAAACTTGAAGTTAATTATTATTTCTAGTCCATTTGAAATAAGAGACTTGGGAGGCAGCAGGTCAGGGCAGTGGGGATGTCTATTGAGTTTCCCGTCAGACCTTTTGCACATAAATAAATATATATTTTTGTGTGAATACAATGTATATACATGTGTTTGTATAGTATACATTTAATTAATGGGTTCATATTTTATGTTACACTGGACAACTTTTTTGTCATTTAAATCTATTTCATATCAATAAATCCTTTTGCAGAACATAATTGTATAATATTCATAATTTGAATGTTGTACATTTTTAAAATTAGTTCCCTAGTGTTGGACATTTAGAACACACACACATGCACACACACACACCATTTCACATCATGTCACACTGTAAGGTAAAATTATAGAAGAGTTAAAAGGCAAGCAAATTTTTTATTTTAATGCATAATGCCAAATCACCCTCCCCAAAAGAAATATTCCCACCTTCTATGGATAAGAGCATGTGTTTTTTTATACTCTCATTAATGTGAACTTTGTCAAACTCATTCTGTGTTGATTTGCTGGCATTCTGTACATTCACATATAATAAGGCTCATTTTGCCAATCTACCAGACCCAGGAGGAGTCAGACCTTGCCCAAAGCCCCAGAACTCTGAAAAGTTGGCCAAAGGGTCCCTAGCCGTTTGGATTCAGTGGTTAGAACATCAGCTCACATACTGAAAGGTTGTGGGTTCAGTTCTGGTCAAGGGCATACACCTGGGTGGCTTGATCCCTGACACTGGTCGGGGTGAGTGTGGGAGGCAGCCAATTGATGTGCTTCTCTCACATCAATCTTTCTCTCTGCCTCCCCCCTGCCTTTCACTCTGTCTATAAATCGATGGAAAAAATATCCTCAGGTGTGGATTAACAAACAAATAAAAGAGTTGGTTAAGGGGGAAGGTTGACTTGGCCTGGATTAGTCATCTCTGCAGTAGGGAGAAGTGCTACCTCTTCTCTTCATGTTAGTCTGCATGGCAGGGGATGGTCACCATGTGGGTCAGTTTCAGTCTCGCTCATAGGTAAAGGTTCTCTACATCAGCCTTGCCCTTGGACCGAGGCAGACATGGCATTTGTTCCTATCATCTTGGCAAGTCAGACTGTCTTTTCATTGGCATTAGGACTGGAAATTTGGTGGTTTGCTCAGCTTTCCTACCATCAACTTAAGTTCCCATGAGGGAGTGACTACCTCTGAGATTAAACATGAGCAGAGGAAGATACAAGCTTCTTTAAAGTACCACAGAGAGGAGGAGAACACGACGTCATCCTTTTGTCTAAGAATACCCCGCCCAGTGAGAGCCAATCCGTTACTCTCCAATTTTATTTTGTCCAAGGTGGCCTCATCTTGAATATAGGGCTTTCCTTCTTGTGTCATTTTCTGAGGAAAAGTGAGCACATACAATGGATGGATTCTGCTCCTTTGGGGATCGACCTTGAGCTCAGCTCCGTAGGTTCAGACACACCTGAATCCTGCATGTGTGGCTCACTGGCTGTGAGACCTTGGGCAAGTCACTTCAGCTCTCTGGGCCTCAGAATTATACTGTATCAAATAGACATGACCACGCCTCCTTCTCAGAGTGCTGTGCGCGCTAAGTGAGATAAAGCGTGCGATACACTTGGCCCAGACAATTTGCAGCACATCATAGAAACTTCAAAATGCTCTGCTCTCTCCTCCTCCTGCCATGTTAAAAGAAGCCCAGATTCAGGGGGAAAAGATGAAGCTATTCATGCGGCTCAAAGGAACTGGTGGAGATTTCTAGACTCTGGTTTTAGGAACTGTTTGGCAGTAATGGTGGTTTAGTTGGTGAAAGTGAAAGTGAAGTGTGTGTGTGTGTGTGTGTGTGTGTGTTTAGGAGGTGTGCAGGAACCAGCTGATCAATGTTTCTCTATCATCAATATGTTTCTAACTCTATCCTTCTCTCTTCCTCTCTGTAAAAAAATCAATAAAATATATATATTTTTTTTTTTTTTAAAAAAAAGAAGATAGGTTATAAAAGGACCTTTGAGAAAAGACAGAGAAAATTTCTATGTTTTTAGTTTACTCTAGAGAATAGAGGCTTTCAGGTCCCAAAAAACATAAACCTCAAATTGATCCCTTGTGAGAGAAAGTGTAGCAGACACCCATGGTCTTAAAGATGATAAAAAAACATGATTTCCAGTCTCTGGAGTTAGAGCATGGCCTTCAATTCAGGCCAGGCGAGGGATAGCAGCAAGGGGGCTACAGTGAGAGAAGCTCCTCTGTCCCACCCCAGCTGCCATTCTGAAATGTCATCCCGATGCATCAGGTTGGACTAGGGCTCAGACCCACAAATCAGGCTCCAGCGTCACCCGCCCAAGGCCAGGGCCTCTCAGGACCACACCACGTGGACCAGGGAGCTGAAAGGATGGGCTCAGACATCAGAGGTACAGACAAGAAACACCAGGTTGTCAGCAAATGCATGAATAAGGAGCAGAGGTACCGGGAACTAAGCAGTGATTTTGAATTATAAGAGGCCTAGGCTTTAAGTAATAGGCCCAGTGTGCTGTCAGCAAGAATGGGGCTTGATGACACCCCAGGGACTTATATAGGGCCAGAGCTGGTCACAGTGGTTTGAAGAGTGTGTGTGTGGGACATGGTGGTAGAGAGAAGATGAGGGGAGGGGTAAAACATAGTAAAAACTGGGGACGGAGTATACAAACTAAATAGGAAAGTGTGCTATTTGAGTTTTAGAAGATTAGAATCTGGTGAGGAGACCAGATTTATATTGCTCTATCTATCATCTATCTATCTATCATCTATCTATCTATCTATCTATCTATCTATCATCTATCTATCTATCATCTACCCATCCATCCATCCATCCATCCATCCATCCATCCATCCATCCATCCATCCATCCATCCATCCATCCATCCATCCATCCATCCATCCATCCATCCATCCATCCATCCATCCATCCATCCATCCAGCTATCTAAACATCTTTCCCCAAAAGCTGAGGGAATAAGAAGCAATGAAAAACATCATGGAATAAATCAGAGAAGTCCCTGGAAGGATTAGACTCTTGAAATGGGTGAGCCAAGAGAAATAGTGAATGTGAAAGTAAATAGGAGAGGGAAGCATAGAAAGGTTTTGGGGGGGGGAGGGAATAAGCCACAGCCACTTGGAGCAGGAGGGAATGAGAGATGTTGTGGGAACAGGTGTTATGATGTGTGTGGGAGTGCAGGTTTAATCAGGATGGATCCACGGACAGGGAGGCCTGGCCTATTGGCAAATGTCCAATGAGAGAGGTAGGTGCCTAATGCAGCACATATTCCAATGGACTTGTGGTTCTGACCACAGTTCGGCCCACTCTAATCTTCTCTCTGGAGGAGCGTAGCCCAGGGGAGTCATCCCTGCTAGCTCAAGTCGATGATGTTCAACCTTCCAGCAACATTTTATTTGGGCACTTACTCGGGGACATCTTGGAGGGCCTGCGAGTGAAGCTGGGGGGATGTAGATTTCTCTGGAACCCCAGAACCTTTTCTCTCTCAATTCATCCTCCAGGGCTCTGCCCCTTGGTAGGGCTGGCATAATCACGCTGGCTGCTGGGAATGTGCCATGTATGGGTTAAAAGTTGTTCAGAAAGAGCAGGTCTTCACAGTCTCCTTTCTCTGGGACATTTTCTGTGGAAGTATTTATGTGTGATGAGCTCTGTTATCAGTGGTGCCACCGGTGCTGCCAAAGGCTGCAGCTCTGAAATGTGCTGGGATTTTAGCCATAAAATGATGACGAACAGGTGACTTTCAATTCTAACATTTCTTTGCTTTGAGACAGTTCATGCAGAGGCTGAAATATGTTCTTGGAAATGTCAAATTTCAGTGAGCTCTCGCTGCTGCAAAAAGGAATGATGGCTCCATAGCGTAGCGGTTCTCAACCTGTGGGTCGTGACCCCTTTGGGGGTCGAATGTCCCTTTCACAGGGGTCGCCCATTGGAAAACACATATATAATTACATATTGTTTTTTGATTAATCACTATGCTTTAATTATGTTCAATTTGTAACAATGAAATTGGGGGTCACCACAACATGAGGAACTGTATTAAAGGGTAGCAGCATTAGGAAGGTTGAGAATCACTGCCATAGCAGGATGCTTGTCAATAGCCAGGGGCACTTATTCAATAGGAGGGAGGGAGGGCTGCATTGCTTTAAAAACCCTCAGTTTTTTAGACAAAGCATCTCAAACTCAAAGGCTAACACGGAGCAAATAAACAAGGTTTAAGTTTATGTGGGTCACAAAAAAAACAAAAGCTTCACTTTTCATAGAGAGAGAGAGAGAGAGAGAGAGAACACGAGCAATGATAACATTAATGATTTTTTCCCGACACTGGCATCTCTTCTCTGCTACTCTTTTTCCTCCTTCGGGGGAAATCTTATTCGCAGTGATAATTTTCAAAACTGATCCAAGGTGAATGTCAGTAATTCTGGATCTGACAGGAGACTTATCCTTTCATAATTGTAAATAACTGCTCACACCGTTGTATTGGCTGGGCCACAGAAATATTCATTGTGGGCCACATACAGCCCGCGGGCCGCGAGTTTGACATGCTTGGTTTAGAGAATACACTCATTTTCTGAGGTTGTTAAAAAGAGATGGAACTAATAAGAATTTTGAGAAACCTTTAGTAATCGAGATGGACTATCTTACTAACGCTCTGTGCTGGAAGTCGGATGTGTCCCCAGAACCCAGGCCAAAGAGTCTCTGCTGGTTGGGTAGATGCACTGTTTATTGATGCTGTCAATGTACATTTAGTTACTGCTCCCTGAGTGCATATATGCACACTAGGCTGAAACCATCATACGTTTGTACCTTTTTATTTTAAAATCAATTAGCATAATATACCTAAATGGAAGCACCCTCATTTAAACCTGTTTGCTATGTGTTTTGTGCTGGCAAAACTGCACTGAGTTCTTTCTTAAAAGTTTAGTGGAAAAATTCCCCAGAACCCTAAACCTATATATTTGAAAATTAAAAAGATAGAATGTAGGTGAGAGTGTTGTATGTACATGATAAAACATTATAAAATCTTCACATAGATTGTTGGTCTCATTATCTAAGTGTTCATTATCTAAGTTCCTACTAACTTGAAGTGATGCAGAGAAATCAAAGTCATCAGAATATTATTGGTTACTGAACTAAACAATTATAAAATTAACACTCACTCAAATTTTCCTCCAGGCCAAACCCCCGCCCCCCAGGCTTAACTCTTAAACATCTAATTATTCAATGCACACATATTACAAAATGAAATTGAAAATCTTGCTCAAAAATTAATTTGATGCAAAGCAAGATCGGTTTCAACTACATGCCATATAATTGACAAATGAGAATGGGGGACAATTCAGCAATTACACTGAGGAAGAGAAAAAAATAATGCACAAAGATGACCATGGGCTAAATTACTGCTACTTTTATTTTCTAGAATCTATGCTCTCTAGGAACATAGTTGACATCTGTAAACATAAATTTATTAAAAACAATATACAAGATAAAACAAACGCATAATTCTTGTCCTACTTTTAAGATAAAGACTCAACCCAACTGTTCACTAGGAAATTTTGGCCCCTATTCAGCTACCAGCTATTGTCATATAGTAAGAAGCTCCTACGACACATAATTCTTGTAGAAAAATTAGAACAAACAGCAACAAACTAGAAAGAGCATGGCCATTCAGAGAATCCACTAACATTTTGGTTTATAAACTCAAATTATTTCTTCCATGCAACTATGTACATGTAATTATACAGACATCCTTCCATGTCAGTGCTTTTAATCTTTATAGTTCATATAAGCTACTTTGTTTCCCGAAAAGTCCATTAGGACATGGACTCTTTCTTTGTGGAATCTTTTCTTAGTTTTTCATATTTAGGAATAAACTCTATTTGTGCTAATTTTATGCTTGTTTCCAGAGAAAGCAACAGATCGTGGTGCTCTAATGTTTACTTTTCTAACATTCATTCTGCGTACACACCCCCTTTATGAAATGTGAGCAGAGAAGTCTTTTTGCTTCCTTCCAGGGCAATGAACCTTAAATTTGCATTATCACCTCCCCCCCGCCCTCTGCTGCCCCAGGATCCTTTTTAGATACCTTTTTTTAATAATTGCCACCAATAACTTTTAATTCTATAGATATACTATATGTCTGTTTACATACTATAGTCCTTGGGAGGGTGTATTCCTTTTCCATTGCTGCTGCAACAAACTACCACAAACTTAGCGGTTTAAACACAGACTTGTCATTGTAAAATTCTGTAGAAATAGAAGTCTGATGTTACAAAACAGGAGGATGTAAAGTACAGCGGAGGGAATATAGTCACTAGCACGGTAATAACTATGTTTGGTGCCAGGTGGATACTTGAAATATCGGGGGATCACTTTGTAAGTATCGGATTGTCTAACCACTATGTTGTACACGTGACGCAAGTACAAAATGATGTAAATGAATATAAACTGCAATTGAAAAATAAAATTTTTAAAAAGTCTGATGTATGCCTCAGTGTTCAAATGACAGGATTGGTGGGGCTACATTCTCCGAGGGAAATCCAGGGGAGTATCTATTCCAGGTTTTAGAGGCCACTCACATTCCTTTTCTCCTGGTCCCCTCTCTCCACTTTCAAAGCAAACACTGCGTCTCTCTGTGCCTTTCTTCCATAGTCACATCTTTCTCTCCTGCTTTTACTTACTTACTAGGGGCCCAGTGCATGAAATTCGTGCATTGGTAGGGTCCCCTAGCTGCTGCTAGCTGCTGGCCAGGTACTCTCTCCCTTCCCACGGCCAGCCCCACCCCCGGGTCGAACTCCCGGATGACCTGCTGGTCCAGGGGACAATTCCCATACTACACTTTTATTATATAGGGTTTTTAAATTATATTTTTTATTGATTTTAGAGAGAGGGAGCAAGAAATAATTGATGAGAGAAACATTTATAGGCTTCCTCCTGCACGTCCCCTACTGGGGATCTAGATGTAACCAGGCATGTGCCCTGCCTGAAATTGAACCCGTGATCTCTGGGTGCATGTGACTCTGCTCAATAAACTGAGCCACACTGGCCAGGGCTTCCTCTCCTAATTTTTTATTTTTATTTTTTAACAATTCTTTATTGTTGGAAGTATTACATTGTCTCTTTTTTCCCCCATTGACCCCCTCCAGCCTTCCCTTGCTCCCCACCCCAGGCCCTCACCACCCCATTTCTGTGGCCATGAGCCATGTGTATATGCATAAAGGTCTTTGGTTGATTACCTCCCCCTCACCCATCCTCCCCCACCTTCCCTCTGAGATTCTGCACTCTGTTCCATGCTTCCATGTCTCTGGGTCCATTCTGTTAACCAGTTTATTTTGTTACTTAGATTCAACACATGAGTATGACCATGTGATATTTGTTTTTCTCTGACTGACTTATTTCACATAGCATACTTTCCAGGTCCCTCCATGCTGTCTCAAAGGGTAAGAGATTCTTCTTTTTTACTGCTGCATAGTATTCCATGGTGTAAGTGTACCACAGCTTTTTTATCCACTCATGTACTGATGGGCACTTGGGCTGTTTCCAGGTCTTAGCTGTTATAAATTGTGCTGCTATGAACCTGGGGGTGCATACATTCTTTCTGATTGGTGTTTCAGGTTTCTTAGGATATATTCTTAGAAGTGGGATTACTGGGTCAAATGGCAGTTCCATATTTAATTTTTTGAGGAAACTTCTTTTTTTTTATATGCCCCCATGAGGAGCTATTTTATTTATTATTATTTTTTTGCCAGGGTGAAAATACATTTTTATT
>NW_006288121.1:2299843-2301723 GCF_000327345.1 Myotis davidii | reverse complement strand
TTATGCTTATATGCATGCATACAAGTCCTTTGGTTGATCTCTCCTCCTTACCCCCACCCTCCCCTACCTTCCCTCTGAGATTTGACAGTCTGATTGATACTTCTCTGTCTCTGGATCTATTTTTGTTCATCAGTTTATGTTGTTTGTTATAGTCCATAAATGAGAGAGATCATGTAATATTCCATACTGATTGCACCAGTCTGCATTCCCACCAGAAGTGTACTAGGGTTCCTTTTTCTTCCACATCCTCCCCAGAACTTGTCATTTGTTGATTTGTTGATGGTAGCCATTCTGACAGATGTGAAGTGATACCTTATTGTCATTTTAATTTGCATCTCTCTGATGCTCAGTGACTTTGAGCATTTTTTTCTAGGCCATCTGTATGTCCACTTTTTAGAAATGTCTATTTAGGTCCTTTGTCAATTTTTTAGTTGGATTGTTTGTCTTCCTTTGGTTAAGTTGTATGAGTACCTTATATATTTTGGAAATTAACCCTTTATCAGATGTATCATTGCCAAATATGTTCTCCTATACAGTGGGCTCCCTTTTCGTTTTGTTGATAGTTTCTTTTGCTGTGCAGAAGCTTGTTATTTTGATATAGTCCCATTTGTTTATTTTCTCCTTAGTTTCATTTTCCCTACTAGATATATCCATAAACATATTGCTGCCAGAGATATCTGAGATTTGACTGCCTATGGATTCTTCTAGGATTTTTATGGTTTCACAACTTACATTTAAGTCTTTTACCCATTTTGAGTTTATTCTTGTGTATGGTGTAAGTTGGTGGTCTAGTTTCATTTTTTTGCATGTATCTGTCCAATTTTCCCAACACCATCTATTGAAGAGGCTATCTTGACTCCATTGTATGCTCTTGCCTCCTTTGTCAAATATTAATTGAGTGTAATGGCTTGTGTCAATTTCTGGGGGGTCTCTGTTCTGTTCCATTGATCTATATGCCTGTTCTTGTGCCAGTACCAGGCTATTTTGATTATGGTGGCTTTGTAGTATAACTTCAAGTCTGGTGTTGTGATTCCTCCAACTTTGTTTTAATTTCTCAAGATTGCTGCAGTTATTCAGGGTCTTTTTTTTATTCCAGATAAATTTTTGGAGTATTTGTTCATATTTCTGTAAAATATGCTATTGGTATTTTAATAGGGATTGCATTGAATCTGTAGATTGCCTTGGGATTATGGACATTTTGATGATGTTGATTCTATCAATCCATGAACACGGTATATTCTTCCACTTGTTTATATCTTCTTTCATTTCTCTTTTTTCAATGTCTGTAGTTTTCTGAGTACAGGTCTTTTCCTCCTTGGTTAAGTTTATTCCTACGTATCTTATTTTTGTTGTTGTTGCAATGGTAAATGGGATTGTTTGTTTAGTTTCTCTTTCTGAGAACTCATTCTTGGTGTATAAAAAAGCCATTGAATTTTGGGTGTTGATTTTGTATCCCGCTACATTGCCAAATTCATTGATTAAATCCTAATAGGTTTTTTTGTGGAGTCTTTAGGATTTTCTATGTAAAATATGTCATCTGAGAATAATGAAAGTTTTACTTCCACCTTTCCAATTTGGATGCCTTTTATTTCTTCTTCTTGCTTGATTACTATGGCTAGGACTTGCAGTACTATGTTGAATAAGAGTGGTGAAAGTGGACATCTCTGTCTTCTTGGTCTTAGGAAAAATGGTTTTAGTTTTTGCCTATTGAGTATGATGTTCGCTGTAGGTTTGTCATACATGGTCTTTAACATGTTGAGATATGCTCCCTCTATTTTCACGTTGCTGGAAGTTTTTATCAAGAGTGGGTGCTGGATTTTGTTGAATGCTTTTTCTGCGTCTATTGATATGATCATGTGATTTTTGTCTTTTATTTGTTT
>NW_006288121.1:2298227-2299638 GCF_000327345.1 Myotis davidii | reverse complement strand
CTTTCAATAGTTTGAGGAGTAAAGGTGATTTTAGTTCTTCTTTGAATGTTTGGTAAAACTCCCCTGTGAAGCCATCCGGACCTGGGTTTTGTCTTGTTTGTTTGTTTGTTTTTTATTACTGCTTCTATTTCATGAGTTGTTATTTGCCTATTCAGGTTTTCTGATTCTTCCTGATTCCATTTTTGGGAGATTGTATTTTTCTAGGAATGTATCCATTTCATCCACATTGTCCAGCTTGTTGGCTGATAGCTGTTCATAGTATTTTCTGACAATCTTTTGTATTTCTATGATGTTAGTGGTTACTTCCCTGCTTTCTTTTCTGATTTCATTTATTTAAGTCCTCTCTCTTTGTTTCTTGATGAGTTTGGCTAACAGTTCATCAATTTTGTCTATCCTTTCAAAAAAATAGCTGTTGGTTTCATTGATTTTTTTTTTTTAAGTCTCCATACAGCGGTTCTCAACTTGTGGTTTGCAAACAGTGAAAATACATCCTGCATATCAGATATTTACATTATGATTCATAACAGTAGCAAAATTACAGTTATGAAGTAGCAACGAAAATAATTTTATGGTTGGGGGCTCACCACAACATGAGGAACTGTATTAAAGGGTTGCGACATTAGGGAAGTTGAGAACCACTGCATCATTTATTTCTGCTTTAATCTTTATTATTTCTTTCCTCCTACTTACTCTGGGCTTCTCTTGTTCTCTTCTAGTTCTTTCAGTTGTACAATTAAGTAGTTTATTGTTCATTTTTCTTATTTTTTGAGGTCAACCTGTAGTGCTATGAACTCCTCTCTCAGGACTGCTTTTGCTGTGTCCCAGAGACTTGGGGTTGTTATGTATTCATATTCATTTGCTTTCATGAAGTTTTTGATTTCTTTCTTGATCTTGTTGGTAACCCATTCATTGTTTAATAACGTGCTATTTAGCCTCCATGCGTTTGAGTGTTTGGGGTGTTTTTGCTGTAGCTGATTTCTAATTTCATGCCATTGTCATCTGGAGAGATGCTTGATATGATGTCAATCTTCTTGTACTTGTAGAGACTTGTTTTGTGTCCTAACATGTTGTTTATCTTTGTGCGTGATCCATGTGCACTTGAGAAGATTATACATTCTGCAGCTTTGGGTTGAAATGTTCTATAAACGTCAACTAAATCCATCTGAGCCAGTGTGTTCTTTAGAGTCACTGTTTCCTTGTTACGTTTTTGTCTGGAAGCTCTATCCAGTGAAGTCAGCGGGGTGTTAAAGTCCTCTCCAATGACTATATTGTTGTCAATCTCTCCTTTAAAGTCTTCTAAAAGTTTTTTAAATATATTTAGATGCTCCTATATTGGGTGCGTATACGTTTACCAGGTTTATGTTCTCTTGTTGGATCAATTCCTTTAGTATTATGTAGTGATCTATGTTGT
>NW_006288121.1:2291877-2297931 GCF_000327345.1 Myotis davidii | reverse complement strand
CTTCTTCTCATTACAGCAGTTCTTTTAGCATTTTTTGTAATGTTGGCTTGGTAGTGATGTATTTCGTTAGCCCCCCACCACCACCACCACCACCAACCCGTTTTTGTCTGGAAGATCTATCCAGTGAAGCCAGCGGGGTGTTAAAGTCCTCTCCAATGACTATATTGTTGTCAATCTCTCCTTTAAAGTCTTCTAAAAGTTTTTTAAATATATTTAGATGCTCCTATATTGGGTGCGTATACGTTTACCAGGTTTATGTTCTCTTGTTGGATCAATTCCTTTAGTATTATGTAGTGATCTTTGTTGTCTCTTGTGATGGCCTTCATTTTGAAGTCTATTTTGTTAGATATGAGTATTGCTACTTCAGTTTTTTCTTTTCCATTTGCATCAAAAAATTTTTTCTATCCATTCACTCTCATTCTGTGTGTGTCTTTTGGTCTGAGGTGGGTCTCTTGTAGACAGCCTAGTTGGGGCATGTTTTTATATCCATTCAGCTACCCTTTGCCTTTTGATTGGAGTATATAACTTTTTGACATTTAAAGTTATTAGTGATAGATACTTATTTATTGCCATTTTAATTCTGTATGCCTAGGTTTCTTTCTCTGTTTCTTCTTCTCATTACAGCAGTTCTTTTAGCATTTCTTGTAATGTTGGCTTGGTGGTGATGTATTTCGTTAGCCCACCCCCCCCAACCCCTGGAAGCTCTTTATTTGATTGTTTATTTTGAATGATTGCCTTGCTTGCATTATCTTGGTTTCAAATCCTTGCTTTCCATTACCTTGAATACTTCATGCCATTCCCTTCTGGCATATAGAGTTTCTGATGAGAAATCAGGTGTCAACCTTATGGGAGCTCCTTTGTAGGTAATAGTTTGCTTTTCTCTTACTGCCTTTAAGATTCTCTCTTTTTCTTTAACTTTTGGCATTTTAATTATGATGTGTCTGGGCATGAGACTTTTGGGTTTTTCTTGCTTGGGTTCTCTGTGCCTCCTGAACTTGTGTGACTTTTTCCTTTACTAGGTTAGGGAAATTTTCTGCCATTATTTCTTCAAATGCGTTCTCTATCCTCTTTTCCCTTTCTACCTTTTCTGGCGCACCTGCTATTTGAATATTGTTTATGTTGTCTCACAGATCCCTTAAGCTGTCCTCCTGTTTTTTAATTGTTGTTTTTTCTTTCTTTCTGGTTCTCTGATTGAGTGGTTTTTTCAACCCTATCTTTTAATTCACTGATTTGATCCTTAGCTTCCTCTAATCTGCTGAGTATTCCTTCCAATCTGTTCTTTATCTGTGCTATACCATTGTTTATTTTTGTTTTCATAGTTACTATATGCCCTTTTCTCATGCTGTTGAGCAGCGGTTCTCAACCTGTGGGTCATGACCCCTTTGGGGGTTGAATGACCCTTTCACAGGGGTCGTCTAAGACCAGCAGAAAACACATATATAATTACATATTGTTTTTGTGATTAATCACTATGCTTTAATTATGTTCAATTTGTAACAATGAAAATACATCCTGCATATCAGATATTTACATTATGATTCATAATAGTAGCAAAATTACAGTTATGAAGTAGCAACAAAAATAATTTTATGGTTGGGGGTCACCACAACATGAGGAACTGTATTAAAGGGTTGCAGCATTAGGAAGGATGAGAATCACTGCTGTTGAGTATCTTTACCATCATTGCACTGAACTCTTTATCAGATAAATTTCTTATCTCTATTTTCTTTATCTCTCCTTCTGGAGAATTCTCTTGTTCTTTTGTTTTGGGGTTGTTTTTTTGTCTCCTCATTTTGGTTGCCTGTTTGGGTTTGTGATGATATATTAGGTAGATCTGGTATGCCTCTCAATCTCTAGTGGAGGACAGTATCAAATACTGTTACTGACTGATTAGATCAGGCAAAGTCTCAAAGCCTCCATAGACTGCCTCTGCCTACAGACTGACAAGATTCTCTTAAATTGCCCTCAGGTTATTGACTTCAGGTGTGACAAGAGTTTTTTCCCACAGGGCGGGGCTGTTGCTTATGCCTGGAGGCTTATTGTTATTCTCAGTCTCTCATGGGCCTCAGCAATTCCACACAATCAGGCAAGGTGTTTACAATAGAATGGATCAGCTGACTCCCCAACAGGCAGGGTTGCTTGTATAGCTAATGCCCGCATGAGAAATAAGTCCTCTGCAACATGAGGGAATGACACAGCACAGGAAACTGGGGTGTCTGCCTTCTTAGCTCTAACTCCGGAGCCCTGATGGTGGCTTTTGCTTACACAGCTCCAGTCCACTTTGCCCTCCCTCTGCTGGAGCATGGGTGGTATCTCACAGGGAATTTTGTGCATTGGCCCTTTCAGATGGTGCCTGAATTTTCATCCCTCTCTCCCTGGCAGACAGCAACCCTGCTGCTTTTCACAGCCAGATGTTATGTGGTTACCCTTCTCAGTTCTGGTGCTCTCTGCTGGGGGTGCCCAGCTCTGGGATTAGATACCAGAGTTCTCAGTGGCAACCCTCCACAGCTGAGCTATCTCTCCAGAACTTCAGACGTTTGTGTCAGCCTGGCCAGCCCTTTCATGCCTCCACCCCTCCTACCAGTCTCTATGTGGTCTCCACTTTTGGTCCTCGGATATCAGGGTTCTCTCCAGCCTGTCTGTTGATTATTTAGGAAGTTTTTCTCTATTTTAGTTGTAATTTTAATTTGGTTCTGGGGCATGTCCGTGCAGCATCCACTTACTCTGCCGCCAATTTTAATCTTCTCTCTCCTGCTTTTAAAGACCCTTGTGACTGCATTGGACCCCCATAGATAATCCAGGACAACCTCTCCATTTTTAGGTCTCTAATCAGCAACCTTAATGCCATCTACAACTTTAATTTTGCTTTGCCATGTAATATACTGTTTACAGGTTCTGGGGATTAGGAAATGGACTTCTTTAATGGGGCAGGGCAGGAGGTGCCTACCAGAGAAGGTCACAAAAACACTGTAACATCTAAAAATGTGTTTCCCCCCAAAGACCAATTTTTGCCTGTTGGGGCAGTAATCCACCCATTGAGCACAAATTCTAGGACGTCAGTGCTTCCCTTATCACCTCTCTCCTCATCTTTGGGCTTTTGGCCAGTGGTCAATAAACCTCCAAATAAGAATGTCTTAGTAGATTATAAACACTTTTCTAGATACAGATATGCATCTTAATGCACAAACATTTTTCAAAATAAAATTTAAAATTTGTGGGGAAGTATGGGACTTGGTTGGAAAGTCTGTAAGAAGGAATCTCCAAAAGATTAGGGGCCTCTAGGGGGATCTTGCTGAAGGCAGCAGACCCTACCTTGACTTTTCCAAATAAGTCTGAGCCCCCAGGTGTCTTATTAGAATCTTTATGTTTCGACTTCAAGACATCCTTGCTTAAAGGACACTACAGATGCATGTGTCTTCTCAAGGATGCTTACTCTGCTGATAGTATCTAATAGTTAATTTTAGTTCAAGCTGTTGTTATAATAAAGGCCTAAGGAGGCAGGGGAACAGGGCTGTTTGGTTCCTATAGCCAAGCAGTCCCTTAGCCCTCTTTTTCACAGAAACAAGTGTCAGAGTAATCATTCATTTGTCTCTCAGGATCTGCCGCTCAGCCCCAGCAACCATCTATTTTTTTAATATAGAAAAACTTGCCATTGACCTAACCCATCATTACCCATATCATGAGTTTTTTATTTAACCACTTAGCCTAAGAGACACATTATAGTGTCAAATAAAGATTTATCTAAGTCCTCATTAGAAAGACTAGAAACCAAAATTCAGAGTGTGAAGAAGTTATACTAAAAAGGATTTTCTAGATTGTTCAGTGTTTCTGTCTCTTAAGACCACTTTTGCAATGAATAAACTATCTCTGGAACTTCTGAAAGACGGACTGAAGAAATGACAGCTAAAAATGTGCCTGCAGCTCCTAGTGTCTCCAGGGAAATGACGAGCCACATCGCTTCTGCTTTTACTGCAGGTATTGCTATGGGAGCTGCAAGAAGCCTGACATTTTAGACTTGGAGGCTTTACACACAGATGTCTTTCTCTTTTTTAAAAAAGGGCCCTGAGCCAAATCATCAGGTATGTATCCTCTTTGTTACATCAACTAGTGGTACCTGAAAATCCAATTCAATTTAATTTTCTTGAAATGGAAACTCCTTGTCTTTTTCAAAAGAAATCTACCTAAAAAATCTGTTCTCACTATCAAAAATGATTGCACTCTTGTCTTCAGGATGGCAGAAGCAAACTCACAGTAATGGTGTCTGGAAAATGAGACAATTTAAAGCACATTTATATCTGCATAGATAATTGCTCAGAAGGGAGGCACCAATGCCCTGCATTAAAGATAACGGTATTTGCGCTGGTTGGCAGTCTCACAGTGATGAAGCTTCTCCTATTTTTTTTTTTTTTTTGTCAAAGGCATTTTAAAGTCGAAGGATTTGGTGAACCCTTCACACTCCTCCCACCAAGATGCTATTATGGAAAAGCCACCAACGTTTAAGCAGGAATCCAATTCTCAATTAAATTATACCATAAATCAAGTAGATTTTCATTAAGCTTTCCTTACCAACCCTCTTAAGCACAATCTTATATGTATTTGACACAGAGCTCTCCCTAGGCTGTACTGATGCTGTAGGTACCAGGAAATTCCTTCTTTTGACCTATTGTGTCCATAGACGACCCCCAAGATAAGGTCTATTCTTTCTATATCCCCTAAAGAATAATTTCTGCTTTCTGAACTAATAAGTAGCCAAAATGACTGACTCAATCCTTGTCCTGGCTCAGATAGAAATAGTCCCCAGGTCCAAACACCAGAACACTTCTCACCACCTCGACCCCCCAAATCTTACTCATTGTCAAAGCTGCTGCCCCTTTGGACTCCTCCCAACGTTCCCAGCTTTAATCCAAGCTGCATCACTCCTGCTCTTCACAGTTCTCCATCGCAACCAGAGGGATCCACCCCCCAATGGCTTCTTTTCCTCACTCAGAATAAAATCCAAAATTCTCACCTTTCCTACCATGTTCTCCCCCACCCAAATCTGCCAAACTTCCTTCTCCCTCACATCATCTGCAGTCACTCTCAGCCCCTCCTGGTGGTCCAGGCAAAAAACAGGGATGGATGGCTGAGATATGAGGGAGTCACTATACAAACAGTGGTATTTGAAGAAATGAAGGGATAGGGTGTGGAGATGATGAGAGAATGTTGACAGACTCAGAAGTCAGATAACCTGGGTTCAAGTCCAGTGATGCAATATAATAGTTTTGGAACTTTCTGTAATGATTTTACTCTCAGCAGGCTGCACTTGTGAAAATGGAAGGAATAGCGTTTGCCTCAACAAATCACTGCAAATATTAAAAAAGGTAATGTATATGAACGTGATTAGCATGGTAACTGGCAAATAGAGAGAGATCAAAATATGTGTGCTTAGCAAAAGAACAAATCAACCAACCAGCATGCAAATACCACTTGAAACAGTGGCATTATTATAGGCCACTTGTAATGTTCCTTTATGTAAGGGAATACTTACAGTATTCTTGTGGGGTCAGGGGAGGGAAATACTTAAGGCTGAATGATATATCTTCTCCCCTCAGTTTTTTTTTCCCACTGTGGGAGAAGGAAGATCTAAATTAATTTATGGATTCTGGTTGAATTCATTTGGAATTCCACTGAAGCACATTCAGAAATAAAACTTAAAAATTCTGTAAATGAGTAACTGAATTCATTCTTATTAAAAGAAGGGAAATAATTTAATTACTAGAGGCCTGGTGCATGACATTTGTGCACTTGGGGGAGGGGCATCCCTCAGTCTGGCCTGCGCTCTTTTTAGCAGTCCATGAGCCCTCTGGAGATGTTTGACTAATGGCTTAGGCACACTCCTCTCCACCTTCACTCCTGTGGGAGAACACTGACCACTGGGGCAGCTCCTGCATTTAGTGTCTGCCCCCTGGTGGTCAGTGCGCATCATAGAGACCAGTTGTTCCACCATTTGGTTGATTTGCATATTACCTTTTTATTATATAGGATAGCTAAAATTTTCACAGCAGGATCCAGTTT
>NW_006288121.1:2285492-2289768 GCF_000327345.1 Myotis davidii | reverse complement strand
AGAGCGTTGGCCTGCGGACTGAAAGGTCCTGGGTTCGATTCTGGTCAAGGGCACATACTAGGGTTGCGGGCTCAATCCCCAATAGGGGACATGCAAGGGGCAGCCAATCAATGAGTCTCATCATTGATGTTTCTATCTCTCTCTCCCTCTCCCTTCCTCTCTGATATCAATAAACATATATTTAAAAAATAAAATAAAGTTACTTTACATCCTGAAATGTTCTCTGGCTTTTATTCCAGCTTATAGTAACAAATAATAGCTACATTTACATTTAAAATTATATAATCAAACTATTATGCTACAAATGGATTTTTCTGAGTAGAACAATATAAAATGCATGGTATCTAATTTTCATATGGGCTATTAGAACTATATACAGTTGTTAATATTAATAAATGGCCATTCTTTAAAGAGAATAAAACATGAGGGGGGGAAAATCAAGACTTTTAATTACCTTTAATGGTATCGTAAAAGCATAAACTTTCTTTGAGCTGCAATATCTACAAAAAGAGAAACACAACTTTTCCAAAAACCAAACCACTCTTATTTAAATTTATTACTTTAATTAATTATGCCGGGCGGCTGGAGCTGGGTCTCCCTTCTCTGCGTCCCACATGGAAAGGGAGATGTGAACCGGTTCGTACAAGTTAGGAGGCACTTTTGGGATTAAAGAATAATGAAAGACAGACACAAAATATATTAAAAACTTGGGCTGGGTGTGGTGTCTGCCCTCTGACTCGAGGGACAAACAGAGAAAGCACCAGCACCAGCACCAAAAGCTGTTTATTAGATACTCGAATTACAGGAAGTTACATCACATATGGGTGGCCCTTGAGCTGGACATCATGGACATGATGAGATCCATCCCCTTAACGCTGGGCAGGAGAGTCAGACTGAATGGCATCCAACCTCTTGACTGGTTTCGCCTTCAGGGCGTGGCTTTGCTCTCGCTCTGAATCCCAGCTGACGTAATTAAGCCGAGTGTTTACTGCCCTTAACAATTAATCTTTTCTATTCTATAGGCATAAAATGATGATTTATTTCTTTAAGTCGTCCTGGAATTTAAAATTATTCTAGAAAATTTCAAAGCACAATGCAGTTTCATCAACGCAGTTTGGAATGATGGCTCCAAGTCAGTGATTTCAAACACCATTTGGTTGATTTGCATATTACCTTTTTATTATATAGGATAGCTAAAATTTTCACAGCAGGATCCAGTTTTCAGTGAGCCTGCAAAATGAAACAAAGATTTGGTCAGATCTCTTAAGGAACTCTTTGAAGGGAATATAAATTCTTCATACTTACAAGTATATAATTCTCCCTTCTGAGTATCAAGCATGTTGGTTGCCCCAAAGGAAGTGGAGGTCAGAAGAAAAGTTCCTCGTGTCTGAAAGAATTAATGCTGATGGTGCAAAATGCTAACTGAGTAGAAATGTTGGCTTTTAACATGCTGGTAAAGATGAAATGAGAAAAAATGAAAGCTGAATCCCAGTGTCAACATAAGAAACATTCAAACCTGTGAAGAATTTTTTGTGAGTTTATTTGAGCCAAACTGCTGACAAATGTCGGGAAGCATAATCTGAAAGGAACGAGATAATTCTCTGAAGAATGGCAGTTTTGCACCCTGTTTTATACATTACAATCAAAAGAGGAGACACTAGTGGGTTACATGAAATCTATAGCTGATTGATTAGGGATGTGGGAGAAGACAGCAAAGCAGGGGAGCCTGTGGGATTGGGTACAAAGTAAAATAAAAGACACATACTTCCTTCACTTAGGTGGGTGCAGGATAGTTAACAGTCAATAATTAACTCAATATCAGTAAGGAGATTTGTGGTCTCCACAGAGCGGTACCTCTGCTTTTAAGGGGCCGCAAAAACAAAAAGTATTTTGACGTTCCGATGGTATGTTATCATAGATGCACAAAGATAATAGACATGGTCAGTTAAGGTAAAGATTGACCTTTGCCAGGGAAGATACTGGCCTAGGATATGACTACTCACCACAAACAGCTTTTAGTTAAAGTTTTAACTTCAGACCATCCTATGTGGTAACTTTAGGTCTCTGAGCTTGCAAGGCCACCATGCAGGCCTTCCCTGAGCTTGTCAGGTTAGCATGTGGCCCCTTTTAGTCCATATCAGTAATGAAGGGGGGGAAAGTTAAAACCCAAGTTTTCAAAATTTCCAACCAGAATGTGGGGTCTTAGGTTGGGTTTTGCTGAAACAAGCCAAGCATTTACCAAAGGACCTGCAATAATTTTTGAGGATGTGGGCATAGAGAGAATTAAGAATCAAGTAGGGTAGGGAGTAAGGCAGGCAGGAAGGAAAAGTATCAAAAGTGAAGGAAAATAGAAACAAGAGCATACAAATAGACCATTTGCCACATTTAGAATCAAATTTATCATAAAAATTACAGGATTTGAGAATTGAGGCTGTTTGGGCTGCCTTAGCGAGATCCCGTAGACCTGGTGGCGGACACACATTTGTCACATTTACTTTTCTCCTCTGGGATGGAGGTCTGGGATTAGAATGCCAACAGGGGCAGGTTCCTGGTGAGAACCCTCTTTCTGGCTTGTAGATAACAAACTTCTCTCTATGCCATCACACAGCAGCGAGAATGATCATCTCTCTGTGAACACTTTATTGTTTTATTGGAAGTAATTTAAAAATAGTCTTAGAAAGCCCTTATGTAAACTGAGTGAAGTGCCTTACTAGAAAAGGTGGCACACAGGCACTAATGTTCTATCTTTACTCACACGGCTGATTGGTAGTTTTCTAGCATTAATGTATGTGTGTGCATATGTACGTGTACACACTCATGTAGGTTGAGATTATGATTCATGTTAAGAATATATTTCTTGCCGAACCGGTTTGGCTCAGTGGATAGAGTGTCAACCTGCGGACTGAAGGGTCCCAGGTTCGATTCCGGTCAAGGGCATGTACCTGGGTTGCGGGCACATCCCCAATAGGAGATGTGCAGGAGGCAGTTGATTGATGTTTCTCTCCCATCGATGTTTCTAACTCTCTATCTCTCTCCCTTCCTCTCTGTAAAAAATCAATAAAATATATTTTTTTACAAAAAGGATATATTTCTTACTTTATTGTTTCCTGACATTGACAACTTAACAATCAGATAAGACTTACAGAATTTGCACTTCATATGTTTATAGATATATGCACACATACAGATAACTTATCTTTATAAAAATTTAATTTCTGATTTTATTATCTTCATATGGAAGAGTTTTATGGTCTTAGAGTTTTAAAGTTACTTTCATGCCCGGCCAGTGTGGCTCCGTGTTGAGTGTCAACCTATGAACCGGGAGGTCACAATTCAATTCCCAGTCAGGGCACATCCCTGGGTTGCAGGCTCGATCCCCAGTAGGAGGGAGTGCAGGAGTCACCCAATCAATGCAGTCAATGATTCTCATCATTGATGTTTCTATCTCTCTCTCCCTCTCCCTTCCTCTCTGATATCAATAAACATATATTTAAAAAATAAAATAAAGTTACTTTACATCCTGAAATGTTCTCTGGCTTTTATTCCAGCTTATAGTAACAAATAATAGCTACATTTACATTTAAAATTATATAATCAAACTATTATGCTACAAATGGATTTTTCTGAGTAGAACAATATAAAATGCATGGTATCTAATTTTCATATGGGCTATTAGAACTATATACAGTTGTTAATATTAATAAATGGCCACTTTCTTTAAAGAATAAAACATGAGGGGGGGAAAATCAAGACTTTTAATTACCTTTAATGGTATCGTAAAAGCATAAACTTTCTTTGAGCTGCAATATCTACAAAAAAAGAAACACAACTTTTCCAAAAACCAAACCACTCTTATTTAAATTTATTACTTTAATTAATTATGCCGGGCGGCTGGAGCTGGGTCTCCCTTCTCTGCGTCCCACATGGAAAGGGAGATGTGAACCGGTTCGTACAAGTTAGGAGGCACTTTTGGGATTAAAGAATAATGAAAGACAGACACAAAATATATTAAAAACTTGGGCTGGGTGTGGTGTCTGCCCTCTGACTCGAGGGACAAACAGAGAAAGCACCAGCACCAGCACCAAAAGCTGTTTATTAGATACTCGAATTACAGGAAGTTACATCACATATGGGTGGCCCTTGAGCTGGACATCATGGACATGATGAGATCCATCCCCTTAACGCTGGGCAGGAGAGTCAGACTGAATGGCATCCAACCTCTTGACTGGTTTCGCCTTCAGGGCGTGGCTTTGCTTTCGCTCTGAATCCCAGCTCA
>NW_006288121.1:2283426-2285313 GCF_000327345.1 Myotis davidii | reverse complement strand
CAGTCACACCAGACAGCTACTGTTCTGTTGGCTGTTGTGATTTTTTCATTTGAAAATCTAAGGCAAAAACGGTGAGTGCCCCCAGCTAAATAATCAGGTATTGCATGTTTTAAAAATTCTTGTGGCACCAGTGGAAACTGCTGCTCTAAGTTAATAAATTGCATTCATTTTACATTTATGCCTTCATGGCTTTTAAGAGACCATAAGGACTCTTAATTTTTTTTTCTTGCTTGCTCTTTTCTTACTGAAAAGTTCAGCCATTTAATTTGTCATACTTTCATCAACCATGTATATAAAACTCTTACAAGTTGATAATAACTATATATGCTTGAAGGAGTATTCTAATCTCAGTTGTCTGTGTCTGACTTCCCATTGGATTTTGACTGAAACAAATACACAAACACACAATTGCATACACCCACATACACCTCAGAAACCCTTAGGTGCTTTATTTAATCAGGTGGTTCCACCAATCTCTCAGTCTCTGCAGTGCCTCTTCAGGTCAATATACATTATATCCCCATTTTCTTTGAAATGTGCTCTGAATGGTTCTAAGGACACTGTCCCTTTAGGAAATATAAAGCACATTCATGATAAGGGGGAGGGCGGGCAGGAAAACCTAGTGAAATGATGAAGGCTTTGAATTTGTTACAAAACTGTATCAACTCAAATTTTACCATTTTTGATGCCCTTTGTTGTCCTCAAATTCATTTAAAAACTATACTTTTATCTTGGTAATGCCCTCCAGTCAGTTTTTAAAGAGGCCTTGGGGTAATCAGCAATAATGCAATAAAGAGAATTCTACTCTCAACCCATCATATGCTCTCTCATCCATTTCAAGTTTTTCAATTAGATGTCACCTTAGAAAATTCTGGAATTCAGATTAGCCTGGCTGAAGTTGCAATTTTATTGGTTACAAATTGCCTTGAAACTCTAATCAGGAATACAATGTAAAGATTTCATGTATCAGTTTGTAGAATTGCTGCCACAATTCTACATAGCACTTTGGCATCCAGGAGATCTTTGACTTTGGTTTCTGTGATTGCCAACCTTAATCTTCTAATGTCATTGCTCTAGCTGTGTTTGGGTTGGTGTTATTCTGGCTTTGGAGGTAATATTAAGTGGAAGTTAAACTATATTGCTTACATTTCTCAATTGTGATATTCCTCCCATATAATGATTTGAAAATTGTTACCAGTCCAAAGTTCACGTGCCTGATACCTCAAAAGGTTGAAACTCAAAACATCAGAGTTTGGAATAGGAAACACTTATTGACAGAGAAGGAACCAACAGAGAAGATGGGAGCCCTAATTCTCAAATCCATCTTAACAAAGTATGGAGTTCAGGCTTCTTATATGTCAACTACAGGCCCAATACACGAAATTCCTGCACCGGAAGGGTCCTTAGGCCTGGCCAGCAACAAGGGCTGATCAGATTCCTCTCCTCCCAAACCTCCTTCCCTTGCTCCCTCAGTGCCCCACTGCCGCTGGTTGCCTGACATGTTCTGTGCTGCCCCTTGGTGGTCATAGCCAGCAATTGAACTTCTGGTATCCTGGTCAAACTCCCGAGGGGACACTTACTATATTAGCCTTTTATATATATACTAGAGGCCCAGTGCACAAAAATTTGTGCACTCAGTCCGGCCTGTGCCCTCTCGCAGTCTGGGACCCCTTAAGAGATAATGATCTGCTGGCTTAGGCTTGCTCCCGGGTGGCAGAGGGCAGGCCCAATCCCTAAGTGCAGCCCCTGGTCGGGCTCAGAGAAGGGCCCATTGGGGAGTTGGGGCACTGCCCCCTGTCAGGCACAGAGCAGGACGGATCGGGAGGCTGTGATGCCACACTCAGTCATGCTCAGGGTAGGGCCGATTGGGGGGTTGGGGCACCACCC
>NW_006288121.1:2281909-2282445 GCF_000327345.1 Myotis davidii | reverse complement strand
CCTGAAGCAAGCAAGCCTCATGTTCGCTTCAAGCTGCCTGGCTGCCGGCCGCCATCTTGGCTGGCAGTTAATTTGCATATCGCCCTGATTAGCCAATGGGAAGGATAGCGGACGTACAGGTAATTACCATGTTTCTCTTTTATTAGATAGGACTAGAGGCCTGTTGCACGAAAAGATTCTTGCAATATACCTTTCCTCCCCCTGGCTGCCGGCACCGGTTTTCCTCTGGCACCCGGGACCCAGGCCTTTGCTCTGGGCGGAGCTGCCTTCCAGCCTACCAACCCTGGGTCCCCCACAGGAGGGCCGGATGAGGGCAGGTGGGTAGCGGGGATCGCTGCGGTCCTGCCTGCCTGTCACAGGTCGGGTCTCACATGGGATGCCCGCCGCCCCGGGTCACAGATAGCAGGCCCGGATGGTGGTGGGGCAGATGGGATGATGCTGTCCCACTGTGCCTGCAGTATGCAAATTAGCTGCCATCTTTGTTGGCGGTTAATTTGCATCTTGTGCTGATTAGGCAATGGGAGGTGTAGCAAAGA
>NW_006288121.1:2270781-2281867 GCF_000327345.1 Myotis davidii | reverse complement strand
ATATAGTAGGCAGTTAGACAGACATGCACAAAGCAAGGGCAATGGGCCAGGTACAGAAGTTACCAGGGTGGAAAGCCCCAGGTGTCTAGCAAATGACAATTGTAGGGTGGGATCTGGTTCCCAGGGAGACCTTTCCTCCCCTCGCATATTGCTGGTTTAGACCCTAATCCAGCTGTGGGCAAACTACAGCCCGCGGGCCGGATCCGGCCCATTTGGTTTTTCTATCTGGCCCGCGGAGCCGAAAGAGCGAGGGTTCTCTTGCTCTCCCCTCCGCTCCTTCACCAGCAGCAGTGTTAACATGTATTAGTTCACACAAACACTCCATCCATGCTTTTGTTCCGGCCCTGGGTCCAGTTTAAGAACCCATTGTGGCCCTCGAGTCAGAAAGTTTGCCCATCCCTGCCCTAATCCCATGACCTCTCTTCCCTAGAGATAACATCTAGGCTTAACTTGTGTTTCAGCTCCACAAGCAGGATTTTAGGGGAAGTCTCAGTGGAGGGTCTCAATAGAATACTCATCAGCTTTCCTTATGTGATCATTTAGGCTCATGGACCCTAGGGCAGGGGTTCTTTAGTCATTGCAGTGGGCATGACATCAGGAGATGTCAGCCATGGCATTGCTTTATTTGGTTTTGCTGCTTTTCTGGGCCTGGAGCTGGAACACAACTGAGGCTTAAAGGTTAGCTCTAGTTTGACCAAAGTTCTATAATTTTGATCAACTTTCCTAAGATTATTTGATGTGAATCAGAACTTTGTTGTCCTGAGGGCTTAATGCTTAAGGGAGTGGTTGTGCATGTGAAGGCTTATATGGGAATCATATGAGGCTGTTCTCTGGCCCCTTGTTCCTCCTCTAAGCAGGCACACCACATGACTAGCAACATGCCAGGGAGGAAAGGTCAGGGGAGGGTCTGAGCCACATGACCAGTGATAAGCTAGGGGAGGAAAAGTCACCCAGGGGGTGAGGTCCCACCGACAATGCCTTTTTTCCCATTACTAGGCACCCAGGGCTTTCTGCCCTGGTGAGCTTCCATACCTGGCCTATCCTCCCTGCTCAGCTCATGCCTGTCAAACTGCCTACTCTAACAGAGGCAGTTCATCATCTTTACTTATTAGCTTCATTACTTTCAATTTCATCCCAGGATAGAAGAGTCAAATAGAGCTGTATTCGTTCAAGTCACTGAGTTTAAATATTAATGAAGAATTGCTCTTTGAGTATTTTCAATTAAACAAAATAGGTTTGGGAGTGAAAGATCAGATTTTTGCTAATGGACAGGTAATTTAAGGTGCTTTATATTCAAATTGCATGCCCCTACAGAGTAGTTTAAATGTATATCTTCTGAAGTAGTACTTTACTTTTTAACTGCCTAGAGGAAGATTAAAAAATAAGAAATGAAAATGGTGACATATTGTTTCAAAAGACCCCATTTAAAGTAATATGCTTGGGTGTTTTTTTTTCCTTTCAGTTCAAATTTTAAATTCTGATACAATATCTTAACGCCACCTTAGCTATATATCATAGCCCATGACTCCAAGAACACACATCTCCCTGGTCATAAACTAGACTGGTTGGGGTTGTTTACATTATAAATCACATGCCACTTGAAATAAGTAGTCCACAAAACTCGCCAGTAGGCTTTAAAACATGCTGATGGAAAAGTAACCTTTTGAAACTTTGAAAACTTTTGCAACCCTCAGAACAAGCAAGTGCAGAGTGTAGCCTTAGAGGCTACTGCAGGATAAGATGGGGACTCCAGAAAAGGAAAACAAACTCTGTCTCCCTGTCTTCCCGCAAATCACACATCTTCCCTTACCTTGGCAAGAAAATCCGAGTGGTTCACCCAAAGTCCTCCCATTTCTGGTGTCACACTTCATTATGCCCTTGGAGTGGCTGATGTAGCCCCCTCTTGGCTTTCATTGCAGCACCCATTCCAATGCTCATACTGGGGACTGTGGGTGGCTTGGACCCAGAGGTTTACTCTCTTTTACCATCACTCACAGGCTTGTTGTGTGGTCATCATTATTTTTCTCTGGTATCATTTCTCTTTCCTTGGCTGTTTCTGTTGTTGAATTTGGGCCTCCATCCCTAGTGCTATAAACTGTTTATTGAATTTCCCAATGTGGTGGCCTACTCTGCTAGTTTTTAAATATATTGCTATAGTTTTTATTGTTTTACCACATCCTCAGGTATGACTTTTATTTATTTTACTCCGTGTCTTGATAAAAGCCAGGCCAGATCTTACAGTCAGGGTCATAGGACACTTGAGAGGCAGGGCCCAGCATGACCTCTCAAAGAACTTCCTCTCTGTGGGCAATAATGAACCTGCAGCCTGGGACGGCCCAAATGTAACTTACTCTTTCCTCAGAATGAGAAACTTTCTTACTCCAGACTTTTAAAACTTTTACTCATGGGGCTCAATAATATTTCCCTATTCTCTTATTTCTCTAAAGAGCTTTGTTAGGCATTCTCTGACCAAAGAGCTCCAGCCAGTCTAATAGCTGCATTTATGAAACAGATAACTTTTTTAGAACTCTCATGGGCAGTCTAGTAGAATTGCTTCATTAATTGTTCTTTGGAAGGGACAGAACTTTCAGGTATGTGCAATTATAATGAACTTAAGGTGAATGTTTTTAAGAGATAAGAAAATTTCTTTTGTTAGAGATACTGTCTGTCATGAACTAAAAGTTAAACTTGGTTACTTAGTTTTTCTTTTCTGACTTTAGGAAAATAATATGTAAATTTGTGTATCTCCATGAGTTCTCTTGCCTTTCACCCATCAATATTTGGGTAAGTATCATGCTGATAGTGAATATTCTGTTATTAGAAAGGGAATAAATTAGATATCAGAATAAAAATTACCTTGAATAATAAGGATTTTAAGAACATTACAAACCATTAAAATACGATAGAAATAAAAATAGAGCTTTGATACTAATGGGGCCAGTCTATTTAATCTCTAAATAACAAATAAAATCATTACTATGGATAATTAAGATTCACAGCCATTTTAGAGGACACCTGCCCCACACAGTGTCTCAGTCTGGTCTCAATACAAATAATTTAAATGCACTATGCTCATGAACACTGAGCAAAAAAGAAGGCTGAATGCATTCACTGTTTTTTTAGAGAGAGGAATGGTTGGGGGAAAGAAACATTGATTAGTGCTTCTTGTATGTGCCCCAATGTGCCCCAACTGGGGACTGAGCCCCAAACCTGGGTATGTGCCCTAACCTGGAATCAAACCCAACACCTTTCAGTGTACAGGATGATGTTCCAACTAACTGAGCCACACCAGTCAGAGCTGAATGTACTCACTTTTATGTTCATGTCTTTTTCTCATTTTTCCTTTCGTCTGTTTGTCTTTTTCTTATTGCTTCATAAGTGTTCATATATGCTAGATCTGTGCTATCCGCTTTAGCAATGTGACGATTGAGCATTTGAAATGTAGCTTGTGTGAACTGAGATGTTTTGTGTGACATAAAAACTGAGTTTTGAAGATAGTATGAAAAAAATGTATACTATCCCATTACTAATTTTTATATTTATTACCTGTTTAAATGATAATATTTTTGATACATTGTGGTAAATAAAATATAATATTAAATTACTTTCTTTTTTGATCTTTTTAAATGTGACTATTAGAAAATTTAAAATTACATATGTGGTTTGAATTATATTTCTCTTTGATATCACTATTCTAGCCTTGTACTGGTCTTTGATTGGTAGCAAATCTGTGTGTGTGTGAGTGTGTGTGTGTGTGTGTGTGTGTGTGTGTGTGTGTGTAGTTTGCTTTTCACTCTGTTTTAATGAGGAAAGAGATGGTTCTGGTTTCAGAATACAGACTGTAGGGACCAAGGAGAGCAGTAAGTGAGTCCCAGAAAATCTTTGGAAAAAATCTGACGGATAGGATGTGGTGAGCAATGGCATGGAACTGTCAAGGATGACTTCCTGGATTTCTAGCTGGATCATGGTGTCGTTTACTGTGATGGGGAGACTGAGGGCAAAATAGGTTTAGAGGGGAAAACAAAGTGTTTGAGTTTTGACCTGTGAAGTCTGATGCACCACAGAGGAGTTACAAATTGGTTAAGTAAATCTGGAGGGCTTGTATTGTAAATTCCCCACGAACAAGAGAATGAAGCTTGCCTCCTTCAGCTATCGAGGTGTAAATAACACCCAGAGAAGCCTCCGTGGCATGTCATCATTAGGATTTATTTCTCATGCATTTGTGGGATGTTTGCGGTGCAGCCGGACCGGGCCGGGTGTGGCTTCTCAGTGCAGGCTGGGCTCTGGTCTGTTCTTTGTGGCTTGTTGCAGGTCTCAGGCTGAAAGTGCAGCAGCTACAGAGGAGCCTCTTCACACAGCCGTCATAAATGCACACTCATGTCAACACATGCATGGCCGCGTCAGCCTCACTTGGAATTGGCTCACAGCGGCTTTTGCCCACATTCCATCATTTAAAGCAAGCCCATGGCCAGTGGGATGGGGCATTGAGCCCTGCCCACTTTAGTAATTGGCACTGAAGAGACAAATGGCAAAGGGTGTAGATGCATGAGGTATCACGGATAAGTAAATAAAGATTTGTAGACAATGATTCTATTTACCACAAGGCTTGTCGTTGTAAAATAAAAATAAGGGCTCTAAATGCTTTGTTTATAAAAGATTTTCTAGAGCTGGTAAATCTTTCTAACACCTATTGTAGTCTGGCAGTATATTAGGGTAAGACCAGATGTGAAGAAGCCAAAGAATGATATTGACCGTATATCAAATACCATTCTTTGGCTGACGTGCTAACGTGCTAACAGAATAACGTGCTTCTAGGTCTGTCCTTTGCTTACCACTGTGTGATCAGCCCGACTGACCGGGCAAGCAGAACGAGTCTGTGGGAATCTACTTGACAGACTGGAAGAAACACAGTTTTATTATCAGGAGGACCTTGTTTTGCATTCCTATTGTATTACAGAAATTGTAAAAGTTCCTTAACTTTCCTGAGCCCTATATTTCTCATTTGTAGAGAGGAAATATATGATTTACAAGACTGTTGTATTAAAATGAAATTAAGTATTTGCTGGTATTGCCTTTTGTTCCCCTCTCTGTGTCCTGTAGATACTGTTTTCCAGCAACACTTCATTATATCTATTTGTTTACACCTTTCTCTTTGTTCCTCCCAAACTATGACCACCCAAGAGGATAAAGCGATCAGTTTTATAATTGTAAAGTCTAGTATAATACTAGGCACGTAGGAAACCTTTAGTACAATTATCTTTAACAAAGTGAATGAATTATTCATTTTTATGTTGTAGGAATTAGAGAATAAAGGAGACCGTATTTTGTGGCTGCCTATCTTCTCTTGAATGACTGTATTATGAATGACTTTACTATGTAGTAAAATGCCTTATAAAGTACCTGACACATATTATGAGCTGAGTAAATCTTAGCGTTCTTTCTTTTCTATCTGCAAATTTTTAGAAGGAACAGAATACAAGACAGGAGGCACTGTGCCATTGGACATCACAATCCTATAACCTCTTTAATGAACAGAAAATTTTAACCAACCTGAAAGTCCCCTTTTGTGAAGACTCGTGGACAGAGACAACAGTATGGTGATTGCCAAAGGGAAAGGGGTGAGCGGAGATAATAGAGGGGAGAGGGTGGATAAATGGTGGTGGAAGGAGATTTGATTTGGGGTGGTAAACACACAATACAATATGCAGATGATGTATTATAGAATTGTGCACCTGAAACCTATATAATGTTATTAACCAGTGTCACCCCAATAAATTCAATTGAGGAATAAATGTAACACCAAAAGTTAAGTTAATTCTGTACAGAAAAATTCAGTACTACTTCAGTAACTATGATGTACCTGAGAAATTTTATTGACTCAGTGAATTCTCAGAAGGGTAACCGAAAAATGACTATACCAGATAGTTACATAAGAGCTGTTTCAGAAGTATTTTTTCTATAGTAAATTTATCCTGAAACATTTTTTCACTGTTAATAAAAATTGTCATTCTAAGTAAATTCAACTATTTATTGTTGATTATAAGATACAAACCTAATGACCGTTCAAATGCTATTTGTGTATCTTTAGTGATAAATATAAATTCTCATAATAAAAATGTGTCTGAACTTCATTAAAATTAAACAATTTTGAGCTTCAAATTATACCAGCAAGAATATAAAAAGGTCCTGGCCAGTGTGGTTCAGTTAGTTGGGCATCAAGTGTCCACCACAAGGTTGCAGGTTTGATTCCCAGCCAGGGCACATGCCCGGGTTGTGGACTCGATCCATTGTAGGGGGAGTGTAAGTGGCAGCTGATCGATGATTCTCTCTGATCATTGATGTTTCTATCTCTCCCCTTCTCCCTTCCTCTCTCTGAAGTCAATAAAAAAAGGACAACCAACAGAATGGGAGAAAGTATTTGCAAATTATATATCTGATATGGAATTTATATTTTTAATATATAGGAAGTTATGCATCTCAATACTTAAAAAGATAAATAACCCCATTAAAATGGGCAGAGAATCTGAATAGACATTGCTCCAAGAAGATATAAAAATAGCTAATAAAATTATGGAAAGATACTCAACACCATTAGTCATTAAGAAAATGCAAATCAAAGACATAATAAACTACCACTTCACATGGACTTGTGTGGCTATATTAAAAACGCACACACACAGAGAGAACGTGGAGAAATTGAAACGCTCATACATTGCTATGGGTATGTAAAATGATCAGGAACTTTAGAAAATCTGAATGGCATTTCTTCAAAATGTTACACAGTTACTAATAATTCCACTCTTAGGTATATGCACAAGGGAAATGAAAACCTATCCACATGAAACTTATAAATACATATAGTAGTAATATTCATAATAACCAACATTGGAAACAACCCAAATGTTCATCAACTGATTATTGGATTACCAAAATATGGTATAAGCACACAATTCAATATTATGCAGCAATTAAAATAAAGAAAGTACTGATACAAGCCAAGGCATGGATGAACTTGAAGACATTATGCTATGGAAAAAGCCAGTCACAAAAAAAAAAACTTATGCATAAACCCATTTGTATGAAATGCCCAGAAAAGGCAAATCTATAGAAACAGATAGTTGATTAGTAGTCGCATAGGGAAGGAGGAGGAAGAATAACTAGAGACTGCTAATGCGTTGAGGGTATGTGTGTGTGTGTGTGTGTGTGTGTGTGTGTGTGTGTGATGAAAATGTGGTGATGGTTGCATAATTCTGTAAATAGACTGAAGATTTTGTCTCGGAAGTTGTATCCTGATTTCAACGGGTGAGAACTACTTTCAAGGCCACACTCAGCTACAAGAAAGGCTGGACATAGTTTGACAACCACTTCTCAGCCAAAACCTGTGCTCCTGGAAGGAGCAAAGGAGTTTGATCAACAGCTAGCTCTATCTACAGAGCTTCATATGAATATTCTCATCAACATATCGGCAGCATATAATTTTTTGCCAATCCTATAGGTAAAATATAGCATCTCACTGGTGTTTTCTTTTGTATTTCACTGATTTTTACTGAGTTGAGGAAGACCTTCCCTGCCCCCTCAAAACTTGAAAGAGAAAGAGAACAAGTAAAAAATAATGCGAAGAGCTTAATGTCTGAGTTCATATGTTAAAATGTAATCTCCAAGTGATTGTACTAGGAAATGGGGCTTTTGGGGGTGGTAATTAGGTCTTGAGAGTGGAGCACGCATGAATAGGATTAGTGCCCTTTTAAAAGAGGCCAGAGAGCTACCTTTATGATATAGAGCATAACCATTTTCTGCCATGTGATAAACAGATGAGGGCCACATCAAATGACCTTGATTACTCAGTGAAGCTATGACAGCATGCCTGTGTACTCTAGACTCCGAAACATAGTGACATTTTATTTTGTCTCCATCATTATAGAGAGAAAGTTTCTCAGTGAGGTATGTGAAACCGAGGAAGTAAAAAGAGGTATAAATTTAATACCACCATTTTACTTGCGAGTCAATTTGCACCATCCATAGTTTAACTTAGAAAAGATCTCATAATAAATAATAATCAAGTAACAATTAGGTCTTTAAAAAGAGATTTTAACTGCCAATAACTAATAGCACTGTAAATCACAGCAACGAAAACAAAACAGGAGCTATAATATTTCTGGCAATTCAGGATCAACCCAATATTTCTCTGTGATGTTAGAGTCATTCATAGGAGGTGTGCCATTCAAACGGCTGCTTACATGCTGTGCCATTTGCCAATATCTACAAATAGCTGTTTATTATTGAGTCTTCAGTTTGTCAAATGCAATTCTACATCATTTCCCTTTTCATTTCCCATTTCCCATGTAGCAGGAAAATAGCATTTCTTCAAATTTTACAAATATTGGGAATCATTTCAACATGGAACTATGATTTTTATTTTTTACTTTTGTAGCATGTAACACATTAAATATTAATTCATAATGAAGATTCCCTGAGAAACTTTAGTTAAAATAGATTGGCCCAGGCCTTGGACTGTTAGTTACTATAACATCAACCAGAGTTGAATACAAATACTGCATATGCCAAAATAGACAAACCAATTTTTATGATAGAGAGCATAACCATTGTTTTGAGGTCCCTTTAGTGCTTGGCTTGAAAGTAATATGGGATTCAATCCCCCTGAACTTTTAATCTTGGGTTTGTTGTTTCTGTTTCTACATTTAAAAATCATAGTTCTATTGAAAAACATTTAAATCCTATTGCCAATCTCATTTCACTTTTAGTTTCTTATCCTATGATTTCTTCTCAAGAGTAGGCTTAAGCTTCTATTTTGCTTTTCACTTTTTTGTGCTTTTATTTGTTTTTTATTTCAGGAAAAATTTTGCTCTTTTTTAAAAATATATTTTATTAATATTTTACAGAGAGGAAGAGAGAGGGATAGAGAGCCAGAAAATTGATGGGAGAGAAACATCGATCAGCTGCCTCCTGCACACCTCCCACTGGGGATGTGCCCGCAACCAAGGTACATGCCCTTGACTGGAATTGAACCCAGGACCTTTTAGTCTGCAGGCTGACACTTTATCCATTGAGCCAAACTGGCTAGGGCAAATTTTGTTCTTTTTTTAAAAATTAATACACTTTATTTTTTTTAGAGCAATGTTAGATTTACAGAAAAATTGAGTAGAAATTGCAGAGTATTCCCAATATACCATCTCCCTCTTGCAAAATTGTCTTCCAAGATAGCTGTACTATTTTGCACTCCTGTCCTCAATGAATGAGAGTTCCTGTTGCTCACTGTTCTCACAGTACTTGGTGGTGTCAGTGTTTTGAATTTATGACAATTTTAATAGGTGTGTGTTGGTCTCTCAATGTTGTTTTAATTCAAAATTCCCTAAAGAAATATGATGTCGAGCATCCTTTCATACACATATTTGCTCCCGGTGGTTAGGTGTCTCTTCGATTTTTAGTCTACTTTAAATTGAGTTATTTTTTTTGTTATTGTTGACTTTTGAGAGTTCTTTGTATATTTTGGTTGGATATGAGACCTTTATTGATGTGCTTTGCAAATATTTTCTCCAACTCTGTAACCTGTCTTCTCATTCTCTGAGCAGCATCTCTCACAGAGCGTAAGTATTTAACGCTAATGAAATCCTACTTACCAGTTTTTCTTTCACAGTTCTTACTCTTGGTGTTTTATCTAAAAAGTTATCACTAAACCCAAAGTTACCTAGAATTTCTCATTTGCCTTCTTCCAGGAGTTTTATAGTTTTGAATAAATATTTATGTGTCTGATCCATTGTGAGTTAATTTTTATGAGGTCATAGTGTCTGGATATACAGTTGTTCCAGCCCCATTTGTTGAAAAGACTACCCTTTCTCCATTGAACTCTCTTTGCTCTTTTGTCAAAGCTCACTTGACTATGTTTGTGTGAGTCAATTGCTGGCCTCTCTAACTGTTTCATTGATCTATTTATCTATTCTTTTGTCAATAGCACACTGCCTTGATTACTCTAGCTTCTAAAGTAAATCTTGAGATTGGGTAGTGTCTGTCCTCTGATTGTGTTCTTTTTCATAAGTATTGTGTTGGCTATTTTGTCTTTTGATTTCCATATAAACTGTAGAATTTGTTTATTGCTGTCCAAAAAATAAGTTGCCCGAATTTTGATTGGGTACTTTCTTTTTATTTTCTAGTCCTTGTTATTCAGATTTCTTCCTTCATTCCCATAGTCATAAGTTCCCAACTTTTTTCTCTAACTTTTGTTCCTGCATTGAAACAGGAAATTAAGCACACTCTTTTCTTTTTCTGAGAAATTTACAACTATTTTGAAGAGACTTGAGCTTTTCATAGTTCTACAAATGCGTTTTGTGAGATTCTTTTTATCTTGTTCAATCAGACCATGAACTCTTTCAGGCTCACTCTTCATTTTTTATCAATGATTCATTTATCCAAACAGCTAAGGAATCTGTCTACTTGAAGGGAGTCAAAAGTAGCTCCTTATCAATGTGAGAAAATATCGACAACTTTCCTTTACAATGTTATCTCTTCAGGCCATTTTTGTTGCAAACTCTGCCTGTATCGTGTCTATGTTGCTCTATTAAACTTGATAATAGGCATTGTAAGCATAGCCACATGTGGGGGTTTGGGGTACTTCCAGGCATAGTTGACACCACAGGACACATTTTTTTTTTTCCAGAGAGTTTCCTGCTTGCTTGAATAACCAGATGCAGGTAAAGTGGTAGTCAGTAAAATATTCACCAGGAAAGTATTTTAAATTGAAAATACAGGGCTTATGTTGAGCCTGATGTCAGGGGCATATTCACAACAAAGCATGAGGCAGCATTCACAAATCCTGTCACAGATGTGTGTGTGATGGCAAAACCCAAGGTGTTTTTTAAAAAATAAAACTCTTGTTGAGTCAGTACCTATAGAACAAGCATGTGAAACTCAAAGGCTAACACAGGCTAAATAAACAAGGTTTAAGTTTATGTGGGCTGAAAAAAACAAAAGCTTCAATTTTCCTAGAAAACATAGGTTTATTTCTATAGAGGCATGCTGAATACAAAGGGCTGAAATAAATGAGTAATTGTTAACATAAACTAATAGAACA
>NW_006288121.1:2268230-2270371 GCF_000327345.1 Myotis davidii | reverse complement strand
CTAAAAGGGTAATATGCAAATTTACCCTAAAAGCAGAATGACTGGAAATGACTGGTCACTATGACACACACTGACCACCAGGGGCCAGACGCTCAATGAAGGAACTGCTCGCTGGTGGTCAGTGCACTCCCACAGGGGGAGCTCTGCCCAGCCACAAGCCAGGCTAACGGCTGCCAGCACAGCGGTGGTGGCGGGAACCTCTCCCGCCCCCTCAGCAGCATTAAGGATGTCCCACTGCAGCTTAGGCCTGCTCCTCACTGGCAAGTGGACATCCCCCAAGGGCTCCCGGGCTGCCAGAGGGATGTCTGACTGTCAGCTTAGGACCAATCCCCCAGGGAGCAGGCTTGAGCCAGCAGGTGGACATCCCCTGAGGGGTCCCAGACTGCAAGAGGGCACATGCAGGGCTGAGGGACCCCCCTGAGCTGCTAAAAATTGAAAGCCTAAAACAGAACAGGAACAAAGACATGTCCTAAAGAGTCACATGCACGTCTCTCTGTGTATGTGCCTGTCTTGCTTCACCTATTCTCAATGTGGATGAAAATTGGGGAATACTTTCTGTTAAATTTTATATTGTATGATACTGAGAAGCAAAGGCAGAAAGATATTTGGGGTACAGATGAGGCCAGTGGAGGAATAAAGTAAAGGATGTAAGATAGAAAAGAGAATGGAATGAACAAGAAGGTGGCTTCACTAAAAGAAGATATGAATATTGAAATTGTACCACAGTAAAGCCATGTTTTATTTAAAAGACATGTGAGGGCCCCACCACTTCCAGTCCCACTGCTAGGAGTGGGTGCGGCTGTGAGGGCCCGCACCTAATCGCTGCCTGGCGGGCATGGTGTTGGGTGCCAGGCCCGCCTCGCCTTCTCCAGGTGCCCAGGGAAAAGGTAACAGTAATGCCGACGCTGGCGATTACTGAAGCGGGATGATGGTCTCAAAGGTCCGGACGTCAGCCACAGCCTCTGACGCCACTCTGAGCGTGCCTGTGAGGCACGGACTGCTCATTAAAAAGGCTGCAGAACTTGAAGCGAAGGTACCTTGTACATGCAAAGTGCGTGTTCCCGACCCAAACAAGCTTCATTGCTTTCAGCTAACTGTAACCCAGATGAGGGTTGCTACCAGGGTGGAAAATTTCCATTTGAAACAGAAGTTCCTGATGCAGACAACGTGGTGCTGCCCAAAGTGAGATGCTTGACCAGGATCTGGCACCCCAACATCACAGAGCCAGGCGGGATCTGTCTGAGTGCACTGGTACTGAGAGAGCATTCCATCCACGGCACTGGCTGGGCTCCCACGAGGGCATTAAAGGGTGTTGTTTGGGGATTAAACTCTTCGTTTACTGATCTTCTGAACTCCGATGACCCACTGAATATCGAGGCTGCAGAACATCACCTGAGGGACAAGGAGGACTTCCGGAACAAAGTGGAAGGCTACTTTAAGGGTGCGTCGGGTGTTGGGGGCAGGGGGAGGGGGTGCTTGCAGCGCGGATTCTGAGGGTCTTCTCTGGTTCTCGAAGGGGCCCCCATCCCACTGGTTCTGCTGGGTCCTGTGACTTGTCCTGCGGAGAAACCTCTTCGCGACTGCCCATTGTAGACAAAGTTCCACGTAAATATACCAAGAAAGTGCGTTGTCTGCTTACCTTAACATGTTTACTTTGTGAACCTGTACAGTGTAGGCTGAGGAAATGCTTGAGAAGTTATAATGAACTCAGAATCGGAGCTTGCTTCTTACCTTCCCCCAGATCACTTCCCTGCACAGCAATGAGGATGACCTGCCAGGAGAGGGCAGGTGGGCGTCCCGAGCCCACTGCAAACTGATTGGATGCCAGTCTCTTATCTCCTCCCACGAATGCCGGCCCTGCCTCAGTGTCCGAGGCTTCCCGGAATGCAGTCATTGACTGTAGATCTCTTATTTGCGTATTTTATTTAATGTAAGTATATTTTGGAACAGATTTGTAATTTGTACAATTTAATGCTTTAATTATTTTTTTCTATTCTCCTTTAGTTTGTATTTTCATTGTATAGAGCAGACAGAAAGGTGTTGGGTCATGCAATTATTGAAGAGAAATACACAGAAAATATGAAAAAAAAAAGGGGAGGGAGATGTAAGTCTGGAAAAGGGGAAACAGAAATAAGCAGTCA
>NW_006288121.1:2259657-2268197 GCF_000327345.1 Myotis davidii | reverse complement strand
CCCAGTTAACCCAACAAACCTAAATCAGGTTATCCATGCCTACCAAGGTCAGTGGCCATGGAGAAGAGAGCATCAATAGCTGTTAATACCAACTGGTTGAAAAGATTTAAAACTTCTAACTTGATTAATTAAATCAGAGACCTCTGCATATACTAGTATTTCCAGTGTTCCACTGAATTTCATAGTAGAGCTTTGAAAACTGTTTTTAACTTTGGTAACATCATTATTAGCTAATCAAACCTGCTTCCTCCCAAGAGCCACAGCAATAAGAATAATCCTAAATTTTCACTAAATGGAATCTTGGCACAACAAAGGAAATCCTCTGCTGAGTTAAACCATAGGCCAAGGACAAAACAACCAAAAATAAGTTCTGTGAACACTTGGAAAAATATATCTTAAAGAATAAAGCACAATATGTCGGTATCCTATTATCTAATACTAGAGGCCCAGTGCACGATTAAATCATGCGCATGTAGGGTCCCCTAGGCCTAGCCTGCCATCAGGGCCATGTCCGCCGCCCTGCAATGCCTCACATGCTCCGTGGACTCTGCCAGCGCCCTGCAATGCTCTCAGCTCGCACCCCTTTCCCCTCACGCTGTCTCCCACTGCTGCCGGCTGCATGTGCCCCCTCTCCTCCCCCCACAACAGGAGCACCTTTGCTTGCCACCTGGGGACCCAAGCCATGCTCACCACTTGCCTGGCTCCCTTCCCCCGTGCCCTCTTCACACGCAATCCCACCTGCCCACTACCCGCCTTGCTGTTTCCTCTTTACTGCACAGCCCCCCAACCAGCCCCAGGTGAGCCCCGCCTCACTGCTCAAGCCAGGAGTCCCAGCCAACAAGAGGTGCTCCAGGCACCTCCTGGTGACTGGTTGTTTGGTCATCACACCGTTATGGCATCACAGACACAGGCCTTTCATGATATGGAAGACTAGAGGCCTGGTGCATGAATTCATGCATGGGTGGAGTCCCTTGGGGTTGCCTGCAGAGATTGGGCCCCAGCTTGCACTCCCAGCCTTTCAGCCTCCAGCCTTGCAGCCCCAGCTTGCACTCCAGCCTCGCAGCCCTGCAGCCCCACCTGGCACCTTGCCTTGGCCTGGCACTGCCTCCTCACCTGCTCCACCATCCCACTTCCGGAGTGATCAGTCAGGGCCAGGCCCCCCGTCCGGCTTCCTCAGATCATGGGAGCTGGGCAGCAGGAGGGCTGCTGCCACTGGTTGCCATCTGTGGAGCAATTGGCAGGGTGATTGGGCCGCCTGCTCACCAGCTCCACCATCCTGCCGTGGCTTATCAGGCCCACCAGGGCCACCACTGCCGCCTGCTGCCAGAGCCGTGTCACCAACGCTCGCCATGGTCCACACATCCCCTGGTGGTTAGTACATGTCATAGCAAGTGGTCAAATTCCAGGTCTCCTGGTGGAACTCCTGGTGAATGACCGCCCCAGGGGACAATTTGCATATTAGGCTTTTACAGGATCATTGTCATTTCGATTTTTACAGTGGATGAGACTCTTTTAAAGATTCATTGTGTTAAGGATATTTTCTTTGTACATTTACTGCCCAATCTAATTAGAAATAAGAATTTCCCATGGATGTGAGCCATAAGATATTGTGTGCGAGTTGTAGCCAGTTAGTACTTTCTTTGAAATTATTTCTGTTGTGTCTATTACCATCTTTAATTCTTTCTCTCTATTGTCCAAATAATAATTTTTATCTTCTCATTCTTCTACCTACTTTGCTATTATTAGTATCATTATGTTCAGATAGCAATTTCTCTGTCCACAGAGATTATTTATTTTAACTTTAAAATGGTAGTTATTAAGTATTGTAGAGAATGTCAGTCTATTTTTCCAATATTTTAAAATTTCTATCATTATTCCTCATTGAATCCATTTATTAAAATTCTTCAAAACAAGCAGAACAAATAGGTAATGTTACTTGCCTTCCAAATTATTAAACCAATTCAACAAAATAAAAATGACTATACTGTAAAAATAAAATTATAAATTAATGTACAAATTAATGCGTTTTTACCTATAGAAGAAATTTATCCTAAATAAAGTTGGCTAGTTTAATATCTGTAAATAATATGTTTCCAATTTTGAATAGATTCCTTGAAATCAGTATAATATGTATTTAACTGTTTCAACTATTTTAGCTTTACTTATCTATTAGTTTCTATCTTTCTACAGTGTCTTCACTCAGTATGAACTTTGGAATTTTAACATAATAGAAATCATATCCATGAAATTTTGCGATTTGACTGAGAACAGAGATGAGGTTTCCACATTTACTCCACTTGAATCTTCGCATGTTATGCCTGGCGATGCTCACTTTTACTTCTCCAATCCTTTCTTACCAATTCCTATTTCCAGTGTGTTTTCTACTTAAAATCTGTTATTTGATTATAATTTAAATTGATATGTAATTTTTGAGAAATGTATAATTAACTTTAGGATAGCATCATAATTTATTAAATTATTTATATTTTCAATTTACTCTGTTAATACCTTCTCCTATGTATTTTGTGTCACTATTTTTCTTGCAGGTTTGTCTGAACCCTCTGTAGACTGGCAATGTCCTTCACTAGCCAGCCGCATTTCACAACCTGTTCTACCTAGAAACTTCCCTGCAGAAAGCTGCAGTGCTTGAGATAAATCTTTGCAACAGTGACTATTTCATTTCAGGGTCCAAGCGGCTCAACACTCCACAGAAATAGTGATGAAATGCTTCAGCTGTAGAAACCCAAGGCAAATCTCTTAACCTTTTAAAAATGCAAGCACTGTCCTTCCTTTTGATAAGAAGTTCTAAAAAGCAGAAAACAACTTTTGCTCTTTACATATAAAACCTATTGAAACAAACAAACAAAAAAGAGGTTTTTGTTTACTCAAAGATATTTCTCTATATTTGGTTGATCTTATTTGGTTTATTTGTGGTCCTGAAAAAGTGTGGTCTGATTTTGTGAGTTCAAGATGGGAAGAGCACGCTGAATGACCCAGGCAGCGTTAGAAGCAGTTTTATAGTAAAAATACGAACATTTTCAGAGCATAAAAATGTAGAATTTTCAATGGCTCTCTCTTAATATCTTAGAGCAGACCCAAGCCTTATGATTGATGGGTTTAATAATAGTTGCTTAACTGCTATGCAAAGTGTAGCCCTCAGACTACCAGCGTCAGCATATCCTGGAAGTTTGTCAGAAATATAGAATCTTGAAGCTCACACCAGAGCTACTGAATGATAACTGACTTTTCCCACCATCTTCAGGTTGTTTGTATGCACATACATTTTCAGAAGCACTGGCTTAATCAACTTCCTGACTCAAATGATGAAAATTCAGGCCCTGGACAGTGTTGCTAAGTTGTTAGAACATAGGCCCATGCATTGAAGGGTTAGGGTTTGATTCCTAGTCAAGGGCATGTACCTGGATTGCAGTTTTCAATCCCCAGTCCCAGTCAGGGCACATTTGGGAGACAACCAATCGATGTGTCCCTCTCACATCAATGTTTCTCTCTCTCTCTCTCTCTCTCCCTCTCTCTCTCTCTCTCTCTCTCTCTCTCTCTCTCTCTCTCCCAACACCCCCCCCTCCTTCTCTCCCTCCCTTACACTCTCTCTAAAAATCAATGGAAAAAATATCCTTGGGTGAGGATTAACAACAACAAAAAATGATGAAAATTTAGGCAAATCAAATCGTGGATTTTGTTTAGCATTAAAAATAGGCAGTTTAAAGAATAATGAAAGACACAATTTTTTAATGAATTCAAACCAGATTATTCGAACCCATTTGTAGAAGAACATAAGAAGGTTTGATTTCTGTAAGAAGCATTCTCAGAAGTAAGTGCAATTTAAGACATATGTTGGTCTGCCCAATTTCTGATGTCAGGCAGAGGTGCTCAACACCAGACATCTGTCCACTTAAAAAACCCAGGGAGGGGGGGTTGATTTTAAAATAATGCATTTCATCAAGAGTTTGGTCAGCTCCTGATGCGGCCTAAACTAGGCCCACAGCTTCCTTACAGAACTCTCCAGAGGGCATGGCGTTTACATGTCAGTGACTGTATGTGGCAGGTACGAGGGAAATGGGGCTGCTTTCCTGTGTCACAGGGCTCCTAACCTTTGGGCATTTGGCCTGTGAGCAGACACTGCTGATGTGTGATCCAGGTGTTAAGCTATGGTGGTGCTTTCTGATAAAGCACTTCAACTAAAGCCTATTTAGCATTTTTCACTGAGGCATTATTTCCAGGAGTTGAAAGTGGCACCTAGAGAAGAGACATTTATTTTACTTTAAAATTCTTGTTTTCACCGGAGCAAAGAATGAGTCCTGATCCTAGTTACATAATTGGCAGAGCCTAGTGCATCTGTTCCTGGGCAGATAAAGGGCAGTAGTTTCTGAATTGAGCCAGCCATTATTTTATCGCTAAATTATTGGAGTCGGCTGTTTATTCTTGTAACTCCAGCCGGAACATTTTAGGATTAAAGGTGACTTCCTAATAAAGTAAGGAATTATCTTCATTTTACGGAACTCATTTGTTTTTGGTCCTGATACAATCCTGGCTTATTTCTCCTGTTTTAGATGCAGTTATTATAAATTTCATGAAATCAGGCAACTCCTGATCCAAACTACGTATGAACTGATATGTTTTTGCCAAAGACAACAATCACTACAAATTAGCCTATTTTTACTGAGACCACATTTCTTCAACTTGGATCCAGTTGAAATTTTTGAAAAAAGAAAGACTTAGATATTGTCATATCTACCATCTGATTCATTTCACATGCAAATAAAATTATGAAAGAATGATATAACTACCATGATAATGATACTTTAATAATAAATATAAATTATAAGATTTATTTAATGTATTTCCCAAACAAAAAGAAACTCTTGAAAAATTGACTTCCTTTTCTAGCAACTTTAAGAATGTGATAATTATACGTACATATCTTCAGAATCTGGATGGCTTTGTTATCGGGGAAGCTGAGATTTCCCGCTCCTCACTGAGTGCCGGGGCTGAAGTCGTTACAATAGCTCCAGAAAAAGGATTTTCTGAGACTCACATGGGAGGACGAGTGATTTTTATTTGCATGGGATTAGATCTCTGTGTTTCTAAAGTCCTATTTCCTTTGATCCAGTCCTGGAAGAAGTGTGTGTGTTTGAGGGGTGGGGGTGCAGTCAGGGAGCAGGAGAGTGAGAGCCCCATAAGCTAGGAGTCAATCAAGAGCAAATTACTTTGTTTAGGGGATTAAATATCTCAAATTTCCATGCACTTGCAGTGTCCACACCCATTCTGTGCAATACTCTGATCCCAGGTGTGACTGACAGGCAAGAACCCTCTCGACATCACCCCAACTTTATTGGGCATGTGTCTATCTTTCCTCTGTTCCCTTCCTGTTATTGATAACTAGGTGAATTACAATAGTATCAGTTTCTCCTCATGGTTTCTCTAAAATGCCTAGGTTTCTTTATTTCTTCTCTTAGAGTTCATGATCAAGGAGAAAATAGTTTAATAGCTTTCTGTCATGGTGCTTGGGAGAAAGCAGTCCTTGACCTTTAACAGTCTACATTCTGCTTAATTTCTCATTAAAATGTACTGAAGTCTCACCTCTGGAGCTTGCCTTAAAGGTAAGAGCATAGAATCAGAGGAGGGAATCCGGCTTGTTGTCCATATTCAGCCTGACCCTCTAAAATATGGGTGCCAGGAAATGCGTTTCTGGAAGATACCTGTTTGACTACATGGGCATCCACTATAAAGTAAGGAAAATTTAACCATCTACTAATTGCCCTTTTATATTATGAACCAGTTATTTTTTTAGTTTTTTTAGATTGCTTATTTTCCTCTTCAAGTTTAGACTCTAGAACAGTAGTTCACATTGCCCTATAAAAAGTGATATCCTTAATATTAATTTTCAACTTTTGACTAAAACTTGAAAAATTTTCTCCTTGCTCTAGTATCCCAGGATTTGATGAACGGTTTCTCTCCTTTATCTTCACCTTTTACATTTTTCAACAAAATAAAAGGAGCCTTACTCAGTCTTTACCTTTCCAACTATGGTTCTATTTTTTTTTCAAGTGTCTTCATCGACATGCCCTCCACAACTCTCCTCATTTTACCTGTCTTCTCTGGACCTTTCCAGGTCAATGATATTTTATTCATCACAAATAGACTTGTTAAATTTTCATTAGCGAGTAGGAAAAAGAGGGAGAGCGTAGTGTGTAATAAGCTCCATGTAAATTTAGATCAGTGTTTAGGATGTGTAGTAACTTTAAACATTTGACTTATTTTTTAATATTCTGACACATATTAAATTCTCTTTTAGTTTATTGATGTTTGCACATTATTTTATACTATTATTTCTATGACTCGGTATCTCAGAGTTTACTCAGATAAATTGTTGAGACTGAAGATAACATTTGCTAAAAAGCTAAACAATTATTTCTAATCATTTGTTAATGTGGTTTACTGATTTTTCACATGAGAGTTTTAAAGCATATTTTAATAAAAATGTTTTAACAGTCATACCAAAGAATTCTTCACATCTTTCATAAAAAATGAATCTAGAGGGGTTTTTTTCTGGTGTTTTAGTAGTGAGATATTTATTATCGTATAAAGTTGATGTTTTCAATAAAATGGTCCTTATGAGACTGTAGTATTCTATAAATCTTCTGATTTCATCATTTTAGACAACTAATTCTAAAAATAATTATGATTATTCCAAGATTAATATGACTAAGGTAGGAGATATTTTCTGGCTTATTCCCAAATAGTCATTCTATTATTCTCTTACACCATTGTCCTTTTTTCCTTAATCATGTGTGTCTGATATAATTTTGGTGTGGGAAAAACATACTTCGTCACTTGGGAGAGGAGGCGATGGTTGCCAGGCCAGGCATGGAAGGAACGGACGCCAGATGCCGACGCCATCATCATCAGCGCCCCACCACCACACAGTTCCCCACTTTTCCCCTCCTCCTTCCCTGGCTGCAGCTCCGCCACCGTGGCAGGTGGACAGTGGGCTGATCGGGGCCTGCTGGCAAGGGAAAAGAATGGGGTACAGGAGGTTGGCCACTGGCCCCAGGGAGGGAGCCAGCCCTCGGCTCCCCCTGGGAAAGGGGTGCGTCCACTGCCACCCACCCTCAGTTTCCCATCCCAGCCCGGGGCCTGGCCCCAATCAGGCAATCAGGACCTGCTGGCCAGGGGGTGGGACCGTGAGAGATTGGCTGGCTGGGGGAGGTATAGGTATATGTAATGGAGCATAATTGATAAATTAAAATCTATTCTTATGGGTGTATTTGCATTAAATTATTAGTTCATTAGCTTTTAAAGTGCTCTTTTAGAATGTATTAGTCATTTTTGGAGTTGTTGTTTAATAATAAAGTATGAACTCACCCGTGGTTTTTCTTTCTTTTAAAATATATATTAAAATAAGACCGATTTTAGATCTAATTCTCTAAAGAATTCCATTGTCTATATTTTTTTCTTCCAAAAATGTGACCCTTTATGCCCTACAAATTTTATATTACCTTTTGTGCTTCCTTTCTCCTTGGGTTGAGAATCTGGGGGAGTAAGCCTTACTTTGTATTTCCCATAGTTCTTAACTACCACAAATATTCATTGAGCTCAATCCTATATAACAAAAGCCTAATAAGCAAATTGACTGAACTGCTTAATGACCAGTTGGTGGGGCATGGGGTTGGTGAACTGGCAGTGCCAGGCCAGCCAAGGCAGGCGCCAGCAGGCAGAGGGAGGGGATGGCAATCGGGGGAGGGCAGGGGCGACCAGCAGAGGCAGAGGGGTAATGGGGGGTGGGGCCGGCCACTCACCAGCTGGCGCCATCCCCTGATCAGCCTGCCAGTTGCCTCCGCAGAGGGAGGTCAGACTGCAGCTTAGGCCTGCTCCCCAAATGCACGAATTTTCATGCACCAGGCCTCTAGTCTATATTATACATATATATATATTTACACACTAGAGGCCCGGTGCACAAAAATTTGTTCACTCGGGGGGAGGGGGAAGGTGCAGCCCCTGGTCGGGCTCAGAGCAAGGCCGGTTGGGGAGTTGGGGCGTCGCCCCCTGTCATGCAGAACACGGCGGACCTGGAGGTTGCGATGCCACCCCCAGTCATACTCAGGGTAGGGCCGATTGGGGGGTTGGGGCACCGCCCCCTGTCACACTCATGGCAGGGTCGATGGGGAGTTTGCGGCGCCACCCCCTGTCATGCACAGAGCAGGGCCAATCAGGGGGTTGGGGATCTCCCCCCATCTTGCACAGTGCAGGGCCCATCAGGGGGTTGGGAGCTCCCCCCTGTCACTCACAGAGTAGGGCCGATAGGGGAGTTGGGGCACTGCCCCCTGTTGCACACAGAGCAGGGCCTATCAGGGGGGGGGGGCGCCGCCACTGTCACACTCAGGGCAGGGCCGATGGGGAGGTTATGGCTCTCCCCCATCACGCACAGAGCAGGGCCCGTGGGGTGTGTCTTGGGGTGCCGCACCCTGTAACACACAGAGCCGCAGGGCAATCAGGGGGTTGGGGAGACTCCCCCATCAGCC
>NW_006288121.1:2244948-2258803 GCF_000327345.1 Myotis davidii | reverse complement strand
AATGACTGGTCACTATGATGTGCACTGACCACCAGGGGTCAGACACTCAACACATGAGCTGTCCCCTGGTGGTTAGTGCACTCCCACAGCCAACCTCCCCCAGCCAGCCAACCTCTCATGGTCCCACCCCCTGGCCAGCAGGCCCTGATTGCCTGATTGGGGCCAGGCCTTGGGCTGGGATAGGGAACTGAGGATGGGTGGCAGTGGATGCGCCCCTTTCCCAGGGGGAGCCGAGGGCTGGCTCCCTCCCTGGGGCCAGTGGCCAACCTCCTGTACCCCATTCTTTTTCCTTGCCAGCAGGCCCTGATCAGCCCACTGCCCACCTGCTATGGTGGCGGCACTGCAGCCAGGGAAGGAGGAGGGGAAAAGCGGGGAACTGTGTGGTGGTGGGGCTCTGATGATGGCGTCAGCATCTGGTGTCCATTCCTTCCATGCCTGGCCTGGCAACCATCGCCTCCTCTCCCAATCCTGCTGGGACCTTGGGGCCCCAATCAGCCTGGCCCCAATTGGCCTGGCCCTGATTGGCCCTGATCGCTGGCCAGGCCTAGGGACCCCACACATACACAAATTTCGTGCACTGGGTCTCTAGTATTTTTATAATGGTGAAACAGTTTGCTCCTATTTCCAGTTCCATGGTGATTTAATTAAAACATATAGCCTTGGTGTAAAACTTTATCCAAGACATTTTGAAAGTTTAAACAAGCCATATACTCAGTGTCTGTTTTTCTACGTTAATATTTATCACTCACAGAAGTCTATTCGATTGGTCAGGCATGATTTATGCTTAGGGAAACTACATTACCTTTCCCAAATAGATTATGTTTGAGAAAGTGTTCCATGGTCCTGCTCTTTATTTTATATATATGCAATTCGTTCTAACCAATTTTTATTGATGCTGGGAACTGGGAGGCCTATCTTGGGATGCCTTTCCATAGAGCATTTACAAGTGTAAGGTATTCATAATGTATGTGCTGCCAAATGCGACGTGCATCTGGGCACACATTCTCCCCTTTGAATTGTCATTCTATTGACAAGAGTAAAATGAACACAACAGTCAAAAGGTAGAAAAAAACCCATGTGCCCATCACCAGATGAATATATATTTCATCCATGAAAAAGGGTGGGGGCCCTAGCTGGTTTAGCTCACTGGATAGAGCATCAGCCTGCAGACTGAAGGTTCCCGGGTTCAATTCTAGCCAAGGGCACTTGCCTAGGTTGCCAGCTTGATCCCCATTAGGGGGCGTGCAGGAGGCAGCCAATCAATGATTCTCTCTCATCATTGGTGTTTCTATCTCTCCCTCTCCCTTCCTCTCTGAAATCAATAAAGAAATGTATTAAAAAAAAAGGGTGGGGGTGAGGGGGAGAGATCAACTAAAGGACTTGTATGCATGCATATAAGCATAAGCAATGGATGTGGACAACAGGGGGTGAGGTGAGGGCAGGATTGGGGGGATGAGGGGACATTAGGGGGATAAGGACACATTTGTAATATCTTAATCAACAAAGGGGGAAAAAAAGAATTCATGTGTTGCCTTAACTGGTTTGGCTCAGTGGATAGAGTGTCAGCCTGCAGACTGAAGTGTCCCAGGTTTGATTCCGGTCAAGGGCATGTACCTTGGTTGCGGGCACATCCCCAGTAGGAGGTGTGCAAGAGGCAGCTGATCGATGTTTCTCTCTCATCGATGTTTCTAACTATCCCTCTCTCTTCCTCTCTGTGAAAAATCAATAAAATATATTTTTTTAAAAATCAATAAGATATATATTTAAAAAACGAAGTGAAATCTTAGCATATTCCACAAAATGGATGGACTTGGAAAACATTATGCTAAGTGAAATATGCCACACACAAAAGGGAAAATATTGCATGATTCCACTTATATGAAATATATAGAATAGGTGAATTCATAGAGATAGAAAATAGATGAGAAGCTATCAGGGGCTCATAGGAAGAGGGAATGGGGAGTTGGTGCTTAGTGGTTATAGAGTTTCTGTTTCTATTAAGGGTGATGCAATGATTTTAAAATAGTGGTGATGGTTGCACAATATCGTGGACATAATTAATGCCACTGGACTGGAAATTTTAAATTAGTCAAAATGGCAAATTATGTTTTATATATCTTACCATAGTTTAAAGAAATTAATAATTTAATGTAATAAAAACAATGATTATACACTTTAACTGGGAAAATTGTACGGTATATGAGTAATATCTCAAAAAGCTGCTTTAAAAAGTCAATTAATGAGTGGAGAGTTGAAGCGTATACCCCTTTAGTGCCTTTGTTATCCTTTCCTTGGAAGAAAACATAGACATAATAATAACTCTAAAGTGACAAGAAAAGTTTCTACTCTCACCATGAAAGCAACCCAGGAGTCTAGGCTGATTCTGGGAAATGTGTGGACATCAACACACGAATGGTATTCTATAATGTGCAATCATCATTAATGCACTTTAAAAGTTTAAAAATAAGGTTTCTATTGGAAAGTCTTATTAAATACATTCTGTCTCACTCCCTCTCTTGGCAGAGCTGGTCATATTTCCAGAATGTCTTTAGGTGCCTGCGATGGATCATTTTGTTCCCCTCCTTCCCCCCCTCCCCTTCCCTACGCTCCCCACTCCACCTAGGAACTTTGCAAACTAAGAGAATTGCTTTGTAGTCTGAAGGGCTCCCTGAGTCTGTGAGCTGCCTGGCTTTGCCAAGATTGCCAGCCTGCCAAATATCAGCTGCCAAAAGACTAGCCCAGGCTTCCTCGTGTAATGAAAGTACAAAAAAGACCATGTGCTTAGAGGACTTGCCCAATTTTGTCTGCTTCATAGAGAAAATAAATCTCTGAAGAAGTCCAAGAGAGAGCTACCATCTGGTCAGGCTCCTGGCTTTCTCAATATGGCTCCCACCGCCTATCGCCAAGTGTCAGGAGGGCTTCCTGTGCTGGACGGAGGCGGGCTGCGGAGTGCAGGGCCAATATGCTAAATCAGATGGGAGCCTAATGAGGTGGGACTTGGCAGATTGATTTCAACCTGCAGTCTCATCATTGCTTCTGGCACATTCACAGAAGGGTCAACATTTCAGCAATAAAAATTGGAGCAATTTAATAGCTGGCTCTGTAGTTGCTGACTATCTGTTAATTTTTTGAAGAAACCACAACATATTCAAGTCAAAACTTACCCAACTGCTACAACACTGTGCATCCCAGATGACTCGAAGGCAACACTGTTGGAAAAAGCTTCAGAACTGTTTTCACAGTGCTGACACTTTGCAGCTCTTTGGCCCCATTTCTGCACACTTTGATATTCAGTCCTGAAAGCCAAAACCAATGTTTCTTTTGCTATGAAATTTCACATCTCACAAGAACCCTATTTTACAGTAGATCATAGTATGAAACCTGTGCACTTATTATGTAGCTACATTGACCTTGGTGATCAGCTTGGTTTAAACATTAATCATGTTTATTCATAGAAACTTTGCCTTTAATATCTGAAGATGGTAATAATTAATAAGGTCAACATATTGATCTATATGTTCATATTTCAGATTTTTAGCAAGATTAGAAGTCATTGGTAGGTGTGCAGATTTTGGATCAGAAAGATCAGTACCAATTTGAGACTGTGAGAGAATTGAATTATTTTTATTATTTTATTTTTAATTTATTATTAGTAAAGGTTGTACATTAATATTTTTCTTCTTGAACTCAGAACTCTCTTCTATAAATTCTCCAGTCTAGTGAAACATCTGTATGCAGTTGTCCCCTGAGCCAAACTCTTCAGCACAAACTGAGCCTCAAGATCACATCATATGCAAGTTTGTTTCTCCCAGCTGTGTTGTGCTGTTGTCACTTGAACACACTGGGAACCCCCTAAGGGATTCCCCTCTCCTTCATCTCTCTATCTAGTCAGGCATCAGGTCCTATTGTTCATGCCCCTGTCCCTTCCTTTCCCCTGAATGGATGCAGAAAATGCCACCCCACAACATGCTGCTTTGGCATAGATTATTTTGAATGGAAGGTACTTGAGAAACTGCAGATGCAGGAAAAGTTCTTTTCTACCTAAAAGCAGATCATAAAATTTCCCATGAGAGGTGAAAAAGGTCAAGGGATTAAGAAGTACAAATTGGCAGTCACAAAATAATCATGGGGTGTAAAGTACACCATAGGGAATATAGTCAATAATATTATAATAACTACGTATGGCACCAAACAGGTACTGGAAATATTGAGGGGGAACACTTTATAAAGTCCGTGATTGTCTAACCACCATGTTGTACACCTGAAACCAATACAAAATGATATTAAAATTTAAAAAATGAGTATTCAGTAAAAAATACCTTAACTTTGTAAAAGAACAATATTCATAAAAAGATAGTACATTATAAAAATTGATAAATTCACCAATTTGGAATTGTATGCAATAAAAATGCCAGACTTGCTGCTTTTTCAGTGGAATCAGAAAAATCCAGGTTTGATATGAATTGTTAACTACAGTGGACATACAATATTATATTAGTTTCAGGTATATACCCCAGTGATTAGACATTAATTACATAACTTAATAAGTGATTATCTTGACAAATCTCACACCCATTTGACACCATACATAGTTATTAGAATATTATTGACTATATTCTTTATGCTATACTTTACATCCATATGACCATTCTGTAACTATCAATTTGTGCTCCCCGCAACTCCTCTCCTATCTGGCAACTGTCAAAACATTCTCTGCCTCTATGAGTCTGTTTCTGTTTGCTTGTTGATAGATATGCATTTATTGCCATTTTATTGTTCATAATTTTTTTCCTTCTTCTTCTTAAAGAAGAACCTTTAATATTTCATAATATTGTTTTGGTGTTGATGAACTCCTTTAGCTTTTTCTTGTCTGGTAAGCTCTTTATCTGTCCTTTGATTTTAAGTGATAGCTTTGCTTGGTAGAGTAATCTTGGTTGGAGGTCCTTACTTTTCCTCACTTTGAGTATTTCTTGCCAATCCCTTCTGACCTGCAAAGTTCCTGTTGAGAAATAAGCTGATAGTCTATGGGAGCTCTTTTGTAGGTAACTAGCTTAACAATAAAGGTAATTAGGTTTGGTGCCAGGTGAGTACTGGAAATATCAGGGACCACTTTGTAAAGTACATGATTGTCTAAGCATTGTGCTGTACACTTGAAACTAATACAAAATAATATTTAATATAAACAATAATTGAAAAAAACCCACAGATACTCCATTGTCACCTGCCAGCAGGAAGAATATAATTATTTTCTTATAAGAAATATGACATCATTTAATATGGCAAATGAGTTCATTATATATATATTATAAAATTTATTTAATTTTTTTAAATTTTCAATTACAGTTGGAATATATAATTCCTCTTGTTTGGAACTTTCTGTGCTTCCTGGATTTGCATGTATATTTCTTTCACCAATTTAGGAAAGTTTTCTGTCATTATTTTTTCAAATTGGTTTTCCATTTTCTTTTTCTCTCTTTCTTCTCTTTCCTGCATCCCTATGATGCGAACGTTGGTATGTTTGAAGTTGTCCCAAAGGCTTCTTACACTGTCTTATTTTTTTTTAATTCTTTTTTTTTTTTTCCTGTTCTGGTTGTGTGTATTTTTGCTTGTTGATATTCCAAGTCAATGATTGATTTTGGCTTCATCTACTTAATGTTAATTCCCTGTAAATTATTCTTATTTTCAGTTAGTGTATCCTTTATTTCTTTTGTAGGGTTTTCATGTCCTTCTTTATGCTGATGCAGTTCTAAGTTCATTGAGCATCCTTATAATTAGTGTTTTGAACGCTGCATCTAATAAATTGTTTGTCTCCATTTTGTTTAGTTCTTTTTCTGGAGTTTCGTACTGTTCTTTCATTTGGGACATGTTTCTTTATCTCCTCCTTTTGGCTGTCTCCATGTGTTTGTTTCTGTGTATTAGGTAGAGCTGCTATTTCTCCCATGCTTGGAAGAGTGGCCTAATGTAATAGGTGTCCTGTAGGTCCAGTGGCACAACCTCCCAGATCACCCAAGCTGTGAATTCAAGGTATGATCCCTCATGTGAGCTGTGTACATCCTACTCTTATATTTGAGCTTTGATTGCTGTTGGCATGTCAATGGGAGGGATTTACTCCAGGCTGATCAGCTATAATAACTAGTTGCAACCACTGACCACCAACCTCTAATCACCATGGAGGATCAGCTGTGCAGGCGCCCACCCCATAGAGCAGGACTGCCCACTCCTCCCACCCCCTGAGTGTGAAATTTGTGGAGGTGGTTGGGTGGTGGTGCTCCAACATTGTCTGAAGCTAGCCACTTGGTGCAATGGCTCTGGGGCCTCCTGTGAGGTGCAGGTCAAGGTCAGCCACCACTTGTGTTCTGTCCAGAGCCACCCAGCATGAGCTACAGAGCACTCTGCAGATGGCTGTTATATGTGCTAGGCTTCAAGGTGCACAGGCAAGGCCAAGCCATAAACCACGGCTGGCTGCTGCCGGTGCTGGACCTGGGGCCACTTCACAAAAGGTACAGGACTCACTGAAGCCAGATATTGTTTGTTTGAGAGATTTTAGGAAAATCTGAAGCTTGAGCCACGACAGGCCATTCTTATGGAAAAAAACTCTGGAAACAGTTTGGGTGGGTCCCAAAGTTGGGTGGGGTAGGGCCTCAGGGAATCACCATGGTGGGCAACGAGTGTGAGCCAGGTTGAGCCTCAGATATGGCACCCACCTGCCAGCTCTGTCAGAGGAGGGTTCGTCAAAGGGACAAAGGCCTCTGCCAGCATTTCTGTCTGGGAAAAACCTACCCCCCAGCTCTTGCCTGATGATGGACTGTTCTGTTTCTCCCTGTGTATATCTGGTGCCTTTCACATTGTCTACCCTCCTCAAAGTCAGCTTATTGAGGAAGGAAGAAATAGGGTCATTAAAGCTGCAGTATATGGATTAAGGAATGCTTACATTGCTATGCATGTGTACATTACTAGGTGAGTCCAGAGAAATCTTAAGGGAAAATGATATTTGAGTTGACACCTAAAGAGTGAACAGTCAGAGCTTCATAACCGTTAATAATTCTCTAATAGAACCAACTTTAAAGAGTAGACAAAAGGTTATTGTGGTAACTTCAATATAGGTGAAGGATAGTTTGTAAAAGAAAATGGCATTTTATTTCATTTTCAATTTCTCTAAAATCTTCCTCAAGAAGAAAAATTGTATGTTGTTTATCAGTTTAGCTTTTAAAAAATAAATTCTTCTCTACACTGAGATTAACAGTTTTAATTCAGTTTAGTGGACAGACTTTCCTGAGTAAAGTAGACAAAGAAACCAGTATTGAAGTAACTGGCTGAGGAGGCTAAACAGAAGGCCAAGATAAGACCAAGGGAAGAGACATCAGAGTAACAGACAAAAGTAGGAGAATTCCATGGCTAAGCTAACAGTCGGGCCAGTTGGACCCAGGCTGTTAATGCAGATAACTACCTAACTGATGGTTAAAATACAGGTTGCATGGTTCTTAGAGTCACCTGTGTTAAAAACAATTTAATCATTTCAGCTGCTTCAGTAACATTTACTTTCATACCTAAGTGCTTGTGAATATTACATGAATTAATCAACATAAAAGCTCCTTGAGAATTGAAGGTCTCTAGCACTTTATTTATAATCCTCATCCAAGGATATTTTTTCCATTGATTTTTAGACAGAGTGGAAGGGAGAGAGGGAGGAGGGAGAGAGAGAGAAACATTGATGTTGGAGAGATACATAGATTGGTTGCCTCTTGCTCAAGCCCCAGAGGAGGGTGGGGATTGAAACTGCAATTAAGGTAGGTGCCTTTGACTGGAATTTGAATCTGAGACCCTTCAATCCTTGAGCCGATGCTTTAACTAGTGAGCAAAACTGGCTAGGTTGCCAGTACTTTTACTTATCACCTTCCTTTGTGTGCTACAGTAGAGGTGTGCTTTGTTTTTTCTTTACAGAGTATACTAAAGAGCAATGATTAAGCATGTTCTCAAATAACATAAATGTGTACAAATAAATAACTACAGCAGGCCTCCCCTTATCCAGGACCTCCAATGGATCCCTGAAACTAGGGATAGTACCAAACCCTGAATTCTATATATACTATGCTTTTTCCATACACACATACCTATATAATCTTGAATTTATAAATTAGGCAATTTTATGGATAGAAGATTAGTTGTTCTGATAGATTTCAACAATCTTGGCATACAATTCTTTAAATTTGCTTATTAAATCAGGAACTTTCACATTTTCACTTAAAGGAAGCATTTTATGGCTCCTATTGAGCACTTTCAGCATTAACACTCTTGTTTGGGGGCCATTTTTAAGTAAAATAAGGGTGACTAACTATAAGCATTATGATATAGTGGTAGTCAATCTGATAACCAAGTCAGCTACTGAAAGACTAACAGGTGGGCAATGTATATGTAAGTATACTGGAAAAGGTACACTGGGTGGGGCGGGGTGGCACGGGACAGCACAGGATAGCAAGAGGTTTTATCACTCTACTCAAAACAGCACAAGATTTAAAACTTAGGAATTATTTTTTTCTAGATTTTCCATTAATTTTTTGAATCACAATTCGCTATGGGTAACTCAAACAATGGATTGCAAAACTGCAGATAAGGGGGCCACTGCTGTACCAGAATTATATGGAGACTCATAATGGTGTAAGTAATAGGAAGAAAATGCATCTGTAGACTCTTTTCCTATAGCTATGTGAGACCCCTGTGACCCCTGGAGGCCAGGCTGTTCCCATGATGCATAAGAAAAGTGCACAGAGGACTGAGGAGAGAGCCTATGGGCAGATCAGATACAAGATGAAATGCTGAGATTTCCCCAATAACCAGTTTGCCTCATACAAAATTTCTGCAGTTAATTAGTTTGACTCATGGGAGACATAACTTTAGTGACTGCAGACGCACCACTGAGCACTCTCCTTTGATATGTGCAGCCAGCGTTAGCAATGGGAGGTTGTGAGTGGATCTACCCATAGACCTGGAAAGTGAGCTTTCCTAGGACTCAATGAATAGCATGTCAGGGAATATTGTCATTGACTCTCATTTTCTGTGCTGGATATAAAGCAGTACTTTTCAAAAGGATTTCAAAAATGCAAGAACTCCATTTTCAAATAAGATAGTATATGTAACTTTCATATACATAATGATGAAAATAAAGATTCTCTGAATGAAGCTGGTGATTAAAGCCAATAATGGACTCCCTTCTTGGCCAGTCTCTGTGATGATGTCACTGCTCCTAGAGGCCCTCTCCCAGCTAACACAGACCTTCCTGGGATGGCTAAACCCAGGTCAGCCAATATCTTCCTTAAGCCAGGCTACATGGCAAGGTCTGGCGATGCCTGCCCATGGTCTGTGATGGATAAATAAGAAAGTACAGAAGGAAACATTGTCTCAGAGGGTAAAATAGGAATAGTGCTTCTACCACAACTGTGGATCCAAAAGGATCAAAATAGACACTCAGCCAGACTGGTACGTAGATGGTAGATAGTCCAAGGTGGGGCTGGGTGTAACTTCAGCTCAAGCCAGCAAGCAACGTTTTTGAACTTGGAGCAAATGTGAATTATAAGCTATTGAGATATTCCAGGGTGTTTGGATTTTCATATTTTCTTATTAGACATCTGAAACAGTTTCATTTGTATTTCATTGTTTTATTCATTTTATAATATTCCCAGATATAGGATATGTGTTTAGAGTTTAGTGAAAAGACATAAAAATGTATCGGGATTCAAAATTGACATTGCAGCAATACTTAGCCAATGACTATTAAGCACTGAACATGGAAATAGAGAAGATAAAACTTTCATGTGTTAGAAATTTATTTTTAATGAAGAGCATTTTCTGTCTACTTAAATCAAGTACTGGTACTGTAAATCAGTTGATCATAAATTATAAATGCTGATATTTGAAATATGCATGTGTACACTTAGACCATTAGAGTAGTCACTATTCTTTCATTATGCAAAACAAAGCATCCTCACAGCACAGTGCTTCAATGTGGAAAAAAATCACTAACATTCATTTTTGTCTCTGTCATTCTAATCAGTTTGAAAATAAATAGGGTTCCAAGTTGACAATATTTTATTCATTTTTTCTACCTGCTATTCATAGCTCACTGCTTTGGTATTTCTTGTAGGCCCAGGTTCAGTTCTGGGTAACCATGTATATAATACCTTATCCCCTGAACCAGAGCAGCCAGCCGAGCCCAGTCTGAATCTTCAGAAGCATAGCCTACTTGCAGATGTATAAGCCTGGAAATAAAGTGTGTTGCTCTAAGCCACTTGGTTTTAGAGAGGGTGGTTCCCAGCATTATTGTGGCAATCACTTATCCACATAGAACTTTAACCCTTCCTACTCCATGTCTTCCCTCCAAGCAGGTCTGAAGGAGAGAACATTCAGTCAAAAAGCACGTTGTTCGAATATGTAGAAAAATAGGTTGCAGTGACATCACTGAAGAGTGCTTCTGTCATCTTGATGGTTGTACTTAAAGCTGAAGAGGAATTCATCATATGCATCTAATGTGCCTTTGTTGCATAAAATATAGGCTCAGGTTTTTCACAGAAAAATCCATAGATGACATAACTAATGAAATGTATACATAGGATATGGTGAGACTCTCACTCCTATAGGGGCTCAGAATTTGCATATTTTGTCCCTTTGGAGGGAAAGATTAATCCCATGTCCTGACAGGAGTATTAACATGCTGAGTGTGTTGTGCATGGGCCATTATTGTTTTGTTCAGCTGGTAGAAAATATATAGCTTTCACTGTCACACAAAGACATTTTGCTGATGAAATGAGAAATTGCACGCAATGTGCTATAGATTAAAAGGAAAAAAAGGAAAGGCAGAAATCCTAGGGTCCCATCTCCAGTTTTCTAGGTCTGTGGTCTTAGGGGAGGCACTGGATCTCTCTGCTCTTTGTGCTCATACATAGAAATGATGTCTACATCAAAGTGCTGGTGTGAGGATCCACTGAGGATGCCGCGAAACTGCAAAGAGCTAGATGTACGTTACTCTGTTAAGAGGCGATGCATCATCACACTGAAGACTAATGGCTTTGAAGTCCTACAGACCTGGGTTGAATTCCAACTCTGTCATTACCTGCACATGTGAACTTGAGCAAGTTACCTTACTACCCTGAGCCTCAGGTTCCCCTGAATAAATTGGTAATAGCACCCTCTGTAGAGTGTGGGTACTAAATGAGCTACAGAATGTGAAGCTTTCAGGACAATACCTGGCATAGAGTAAGGGCTCAAAGTATGGCAGATGGCCTGATACCTTGCCTTGTTTTCTCAGCCTTGTTCATGCAGAGGCAGTGCACACAGGCATTGAACCTCTGTTGTCACACCATCTCTTTCACTGGGGAGATGATCTAAACATTTGTCAATCTTTCTGGCCTTTGGTTGCTGAAGATCTGTCCTCTTCCATCACTTTTGCTATTCATGATGGATGCTATTTTCCAGACTAGAGTTTTTACCAATTGCTTTTCTTCATATTTCCTTGACTAGTTTGACTCTCCAGTGCTCACTCTACAGGATAACATCTGGGTTAGGCTGAGTCCAGGAGGATCAGCCTTGCCTCACCCTGATGACTGTCCTGGATGTCCACCGACATCATTCATTACCGTACGATTTGGTATGTCTCCATGTGGCACCTAGAACATGCCAGGAGGAAGCTATAGGTAATTCATATTAGGGAAAACTCAGGTTCCCTGATCTCCAACATTTGTGAGGGTCTGAGCTTTCTCTATATACCAATCAACAATAGATTTGTTTTCTTTATCTTATAAATTGAAAATAGGGTCCAGGGTCAGTGAATTGTTTTCCCTGATATGAATTACCTGTAGCTACCTCCGTGCCAGGAACATCTAATTAGAACATCTAAAAATATTTAGTTTCATCTCAGTTCATCACCATTCCATCCCCAGTGAAGAAAATTTAGAAAAAGAAGAGAATTTGGAGAAGGATCAAAAGTCACACATAGCCCTCCCACCTCCCAGTGATGGCTGTTTACATTTTGATCTATTTTCTCTCAGTCATTTTTGCTGTGGACAGTTTTTACTAGACCATTTCCAAGTGAAAACTTTCAACAGTCTTCTGATAAAAGGCTGGGTGTCACTAAAGACATGCTGATGTCACAAAGCGAGGCCTCTTCCAGGCCCACACTGGGTATTTGGCATCTTTGTTTTTGGGCTTTTCCAAATCCCCAGTATCTGGGCTGGCCATCCAGAAAGATTGTTAAAATCATCATGACAACAAACACTTGCTGTCTTCAAAGTTTATGTCCACTTGAAACCAAGTATTTCTTAATGCTCCAAAGTATGTATCTGGCATTGTTTCTGCTTTACACATCTGCTTCTGTCTTTGAACTCTAATATTAATCTGAAGTTTGCATGCAGCTGCACAGTTCTAAGATAATTAGTTCTTTCTATTACATATTACGATGGATAGGGCAGACCTCAAAAACACTCAGAACTTGGATTTGCATGAACTCTGGGCAGTTAGAAGACTTTTCCAAAATTCAAATCAATCTTCTGGAAAAACTTGTACTACTTCCCAGTGCCTTCCTGAAATCTTTTACATTTTACCTCTTTCTGAATATTTTTCCTCTCAGCCTGCTTCTCTGCATTTTTATACTTAATCGCTGGCAGGACTTCATGATTCTCCTTGGGCTATGTCAGAGAGGACCAACCTGGAGGGGGTGAAGCCTGCTCTGATAGATATGCCAGCAAAGCACTGAGTTGGCTTTTTCGATTAAACATGGAGGACTTTGATGGCATGTCCTCTAGAGCAGCGGATCTCAACCTGTGAGTCGCGACCCCTTTGGGGGTCGAACGACCCTTTCACAGGGGTCGCCTAAGACCATTGGAAAACACATATATAATTACATATTGTTTTTGTGATGAATCACTATGCTTTAATTATGTTCAATTTGTAACAATGAAATTGGGGGCCACCGCAACATGAGAAACTGTATTAAAGGGTCGCGGCATTAGGAAGGTTGAGAACCACTGCTCTAGAGCTTCAGGAATTTGGAAACATGTATGCAAAGTGGTTTGACAGTAATCCCCCCACAAGAGATGAGACGCACAAGCCCAAGGACGCTGATGCAGTGCGCATGCCATGCGTTATAATTTGTTTCCACAGCTGGGCCATCATCCATAGAGAGGGATCCGGGCCTCTCAAAGAACAAAGACTCTAGGTGTTCTTGTTTTAGGTCCCATGTGTGTTGTCCATTGAAGGAGACAGAAGGCCAGGAAGGAGATGAACTGAACTCCTGACATCGGAGTGGGCAGGAGCTGGCCTGACGGGGAATGTGGCATGCTTGGATGGAAAAATAGTTTAAGCAAATTGCAGTGTTCACTTCCAATCAATGCAAGCCAGCTTGTACTTGCCCGGGAATACCACCCAGGAGGGCATCCCTCCCAAAACTCAGTTTCATGAACAGGGTTTGAAATGGAAATTTCTACTTGTTAACAGCATTCTTATTTGATTTATGCGTAGTGTCAAGATATATCATATCTTGGTTATTAATTTTCCCAGGAGACTGTCCTTATCTTTAAAAACAAACAGATAAAATGTCAAAATGTCAGATGCTTGTGTACAAGGGCAGTTCGCAGGCATGCTGTTGGTTTTATGCTCCCGTTCCTCATTCCTGCATATTGTTCTTATTAGGGATATATTCTGCTCAACCTGTAATTTTTTTCCCCTGAAACATCACATTATTTAAATATTTCCTTACTTTTAGAAAAACAAATTTTATAGTCTGGCCAAAACCCTGCTGGTAATTTTAACCTGGTAGAAAAGGCTGTTGTTTTTATTTGTTCTAGAATGTGCTCCATCGTGACGCTGG
>NW_006288121.1:2225840-2244867 GCF_000327345.1 Myotis davidii | reverse complement strand
CCCTGGTTCTCATCTATGACTTTCCTAGCACTGCACTGGCCTGGTCTTCCTCCTGCCTTTCTGAACACTCTTCTGCCTATATTGCCAGCTGCTCTATTACTTGAATAGGAACCTCTTAAGCATTAGTCTCAAGCTTCTTTTCTTCTTGCTCCACGCTCTCTTTGGGGGTAATAGTATTCATGTTCTTAGCTCCCAGATTTATCCCCTGAGCTCAGGTTTCTCTTTGGGAGTCCAGAGTCCTATCCGCATGCCTGTTTGAAATATTAACTTGTCTGTCTCCAATTCAATGTGCTGAATTAAATTGTCATCTTCAAACCTGCTATCCCTTTGTGCTTTCCCATCTGTAATAGATTAAAGATGCCTCCGATTACTTGATATTGCTTTACCTTTTCATAACTCTAGCAGTCAAAGATGGATAGCTTCTAAGAAGAGACAGGATGATTTTCCTTCCATGAATCACAGTTTAATTTTGCAAACCTGTTTACCCCATGGGGCAACTGCTTACTTTCCTTGACAACTTTAAATGCAACGGCTACTTCCATCGAGGGGCAGGTCTATGTGCTCTACCCTTGAGTCTGGGCCAGCTTGATCAGAATGAAGTTGAGGAGTTTCTGGCAGCTCCCATGTTCTCTTTCCTGGAACACTTGCAATGTAGCTGGAACAGAATTTGTTACCTGGATGTAGGATGCTGCCATAACCAAATACCAAAACATGTAGCACCAGCTTTGGGACCAGGTAGCATGTGGGAGCTCAGAGTACCGTAAGGAGGCAATTGGTGAGGATTAGTAGGACAGTGAGGAAACAGCTGGAGAAAAGATGACCTGTATTGTGTAGTGGTGGGAAGTATAGCAAAACCCTCTCCTGCAGAATGTGGGAGGCAGAGCAGGTGTATTATAAACATGGGGATCTGGATAAGGAGATTTCCAAATAGAATGTCAGAAGGGCCAACTAATTTCTTTAATCCACATATGATAAAATATGAGAAGAGAGACATGAGGTTTTAAAATATCTTGTTAAATTTCAACCTGAGTTTAGAAGAACGTAAACAGTCTCTCATTCCCATTTTCATTCAGGCAAAAAATTCCCAAAGTAAGAAATGGCTTTAAGGCCAAGACCAAATCCAAAGCTCCACCAGGAAATATGGTCTCAGGGCAAAGGTCTCAAGAATGTAGCTTTGCCCTGACTAGTTTGGCTCAGTGGATGGAGTGGCAGCCTGCAGACTCAAGGGTCCCAGGTTCGATTATGGTCAAGGTCATATACCTTGGTTGCGGGCACATCCCCAGTGGGGAGTGTGCAGGAGGCAGCTGATCGATGTTTCTCTCTCATCGATGTTTCCAACTCTCTATACCACTCCCTTCCTCTCTGTAAAAAAATCAATAAAATATATTTTTTAAAAAATGTAGCTTTAATATCCATTGTTGAGACCACAGAAAGCTTGAAGGGTATGTGTAGTAGCATTTCTGAGAATCAGAGGCCTGTGCTTAAGAACCATAGATACTGTAGGTTAAATAACAGAGCTTTTAGGTTTTGGGGTAATGTTCCACGACAACCCCACCAATTACCCATGGCACTGAAGGGTCTACCCTGGAAAGAATTGTATAATGGAATTGATTATAAATTGATAAATCAGAAACCTACAATTTTAAATATACTTTTATTAATTTCAGTGAGGAAGGGAGAAGGGGAGAGAGATCAAAACATCAATGATGAGAGAAAACTATTGATTGGCTGTATCCTGCAGGATAGGGGATGGAGCCTGCAACCTGGGCATGTGCCCTGATAGGGAATTGAACTGTGACCTCCTGGTTCATAGATTGATACTCAACCACTGAGCCACCATGACCAGACAAAGCCTATAGTTTTAAAGAAGAAATTGCTATCAGCTGAGAATGAAAGGGACAAATAGTACCAAAAATAAAAAGAGGTGCCTGGACCACCAACCTTCCATAGAAGAAAGCAGATTTAGAAAAATACTCAGCTGCACTACGGGTTATTGCTAATAGAAGAAGGAGCAGGGTGCAGGGGGGAGAACTAATTCCTTACAGAGCAGAGCAAAGAGCTCTGCAAGAGCACGCTCAGCTAGCAGGAATCACCTGATCAAGAAACTGGCGGTGTGTGCTGGTGCCGTTTGCAAACTTGCGGAGGGTCAGTGCTGGCTATGCGACTGTGCTCTGCTGCTTTTGGGTGAGACTGTTGCTCTCTTTTCCTGGTTTCTCCTCCTCTCCACAATCTGTAAACATCAGTTTCCCAAGCTCGGTCTGCTCTTCTTCTTTCTCTATTTGTAATCACTCTCTCAGCAATCTCATCCCACCAAATGTCTTTAAGTGACATTCACATGCTGATAATCCCCACATTTTTATCTCCAGGACAAAACTCTTTCCTGAACTGCCGACTGAGTTTGCCTCTTGCTGACTTGATGACTCTGCTGGATATCTAATAGACATCAAACACTTTACACGTCCAAAATCAACCTTCTGAACTTGTCCTACTTCACCTTTTAAACCTGGTTTTCTTCATCTTTCCCATCTCTGCAAAGAGCAGCTTCACTATTCCAGCTGCTCAAGACAATGATCTTGGAGGAAACTTTGACGGCTTATTTCCCCTCCTTCATCCCATCTCCAAACGACCGACTAATTGTATTGGATCTATCTTTACAATAAATGTGGAATATGACCAATTCTCAACTCCAGTACTACCACTGGCGTGAGCCACTAACATCTTTTGCCTGACTTAATGCAATAGCTTGAAACTGGCTGTCTACTTCTGCCCTTCTTACCATAGTCTAATCATTAGACTCTAATGTCCTCCTGTGGTTTCATTTGCTTCTACTGTCATTCACGTTTACCATCTGGGCACACTGGCCTCTTTGCTGTTCTTCAAACAAGCCAAGCACACTTCTTCCTCAGAGCCTTTGCGCTTACTTTCCTATCTTCCTAGAATGTCATTTTTCTAGGTTGTTAACACGGCCCCTCCCTCAGTTTATTTGTTTCTGCTTAAATATCACTATAGCAGTAAGACCTTTGCTCACCATGCACAACAAAATACCTCACTTTCATTCTGAGCTCACAAACTCCTTTTCCCTGTTTTATTTTAATCAATAACACTATTACCTGCCATAATACATATTTGTTGTTTATCTATTTATTGTCTGCAGTGGAAACTCCATGATAATAAGTAGTTGGGCTTTATTCCATGTTCTACCCCAGTTTTAAGAACAGTATCTGGCTTGTGGTAGATGTTCAAAAGATAACACAAATGAAGGAATGAATAAATGGAGATAGATTCAGGAACCATTTGGGGAGATTCATTTGGTCAGGTGTTGTCAGGAGCCATTCTAAGAAAGTTGATGTCAGAAGAGAAGAGAGTGTTTTCTTGCTGTAAGAAAGCATCCTAAAACGTTAAACAGAAACAGCAACAAATTATAAGAAACCATACCTAAAAACAAACAAACAAGCAAAAAACAACAAAAGAGTAATATCCACACATCTTGTTCTTCTTGATTTCACTCTGAAAAGGAATGTGGGGAGGAGGCTGCTAACTGTTCATATGCTAAGAAAGGACAGCTGGCAGCAAGGGAGGAGACAGCAGTCAGCAGTCTTGGCCATTTATCAATTTACCATCTTCAGTCACCATCATTAACAAATTGCCTCTTGCCACCTTTTGTGTCTGACCGAAAAATGGAAAATTTATAAGATACTAGAGTCTTGGTGCATGAATTCGTACACCGGGTCTCTAGTATACATATAAGATCTTTGGTTAATCTCTTCCCGTCCTCCCTCCTCCCCCTTCCCTCTGAGATTCATTAGTCTGTTCCATGTTTTCATGCCTGTGCATTGAGCATCTGCCCCCTGTTGGTCAGTGTGCATCATAGCTACCGGTCGAACAATTGAATGATCAAATGGCCAAACGGCCACTTAGGCTTTTACATATATAAATGGTCTCTGACCTTAAGAAACTCCTAATCTAATGAGAGAAACATGGTTTGATGATAACAGTGTTTTAGAAACATAACTTAATCACTTTCTTTTCTTGGTTTGGTACCCTGGGCCAATGCAAAAGAAATTCTGTGATACAGAAGAAATTCTGCCCTCTGTAGTTTCTCTGATAGCAGTTAGCTTATTTTGATGGCTTTAAAAATTTAATGAGCTTTATTTTGAACCCCACCTTTATTTTTGGTGGCATTACCACTGGTGATAATTTAAGGTTACTAACTTCATAGTTGGATTAACAGTGTCATTATTGCATTAAGAGTTTTATAATTGTATTCCTGGTTCTGTAGTAGGTAGAAGGTTCCCCTGCATCCTCATTGGTCTAAAATGCACCCTACATGCCAGCCAGATTACTTTTTTGGACTATTCTTTAGAATAAATTCTTATTTTCATTTCTATCCATTTGTCCTTCCTTTTTTCTTTCAAGCTATTCAACAATGACCCATCTGTAAGCTGTTTCTTCTTTTTTGTTTCATTTTTCTTTAAAATAATTTTATTTTTAGGTACTACAGAGAGATATTAAGCCGCTTCTATTTGATGAAGCCTCTGAGACTCTTTCACGTCAACATAGAGTTTTCTTTCTCAAAGCACATTTTGAGCTTACAGTTACTGCACACAAATTATTAATATCCTCTGTTTCATGGAAGCTACGTTTTTCAAGATCCTTAAGGGTGGTGCTAAATCTTATGCATCTTTTTGTGACCTACAGTCTGGGTACACTGAAGATAATAGTGCTCTATAACTTTGTTCAATAAAACATGACTGACATTGAGTGACACACTCTACAAATCTTTACCTGGTAACATCGAGGGATACATTGGGAATGAGGGTTCTTTTAAATTGTAGTGATTCTATGTTAGGATTTGAATGTCAGTAGTGAGCATGAGTAGAAAATAGAATTTGTGCTTAATTGTGAATAGTAGGTAGTATGAGTAGAAACTATTTTCAAGAATGAAGAGTGGGATTAACAGTAGTAATAGATGTGAGGCAGAGTCTGGGCAGTAATTACTACACTTCAAGGCAAAGCTAATCCAGCGTTTCCTCTCCTTCTCCGTGGGCCCAGAGTAGCACTCGGGAGCACACAGCTCGGACTGCATTAAAAGCTTCCCGGCTTCATTGGACTTTGGGTTTTCCTGGCCACCAACTGCACAAGTCTGTCATTTCTGAGGAGATTTGGGAGCAAAATGCAAAGGCAACATAAGTGACAACTGTTAGATGTTCATGCACGAAGTGAAGTCCCATATCCCCACATGTCCTTGGAAGTGTGTGCTCCCATGTGCTTGTCTAGGGTGGCGGTCACACTGCAGTACCACAATCTCTGTGACTTTATGGGATGGTTAAGGTTTTCTCTCAGACTCAAGTCATTGAAAAAAATTTAGAAGAGAGAACCCTGAAAAACAAAATACTCCAGAATAACACCAATCCCATTAGCAGCTTTTCAAATGGGCATGTAGGGGAATGAAATATAACCAGCAGAACAAAGAAAGAGAGGGTGCCATTTAGTTGCTGACTTAAGTGATGTGTTCCCCCACACTGTTCGGTTGGCAAGAGCAGAGTAAGTTCAAATATCCTTGAAGTAAATATACCCAAAGAAAAAGACTTAAAACCATTATCTTCAGAAAAAGCAATTGGATTTGAGTGGTTTCTGCCCAAATCCTCTGCAAGTTAATGACTTGGCCTCAGGTACACTCATACACACACACACACACACTCCAAAGCGCCTGTATTACTTAAGGTCCTTAGACTTCAAAGGTCGAACACACCTCAGGTGACCTCAGATGATGACAATTTAATAAAGGCTATAAAGGGGACAAAATATCAAAAATTAAACTTAATTAAATTTAAGATTACATAATATAAAGACTCCTCCTAGATCAAGGTTAAAAGTCTTTGATCTCTACTTATCCTTTTTAAAAAATACATATTTTTTATTGATTTCAGAGAGGAAGGGATAGGGAGAGAGATAGAAACATCAATGAGAGACCACCTGCCTCCTACATACATCCTATTGGGGATCGAGCCCACAACCCAGGCATGTGTCCTGACCATCGAGCCATTACCTCCTGATTCATAGGTTGATGCTCAGTGTCTACCTATCCTTTACCTGCATTTCTAGTTACAAATTTCCATCAAATTTCCTCCTATTGCAATGATTTTTAGCTGATCTCTGTGCCTCATCCTTCTTCATTCTAATTCCTCATGTGTGACTCCACTAGATTAATATTTCTAAAGTACTACCTTGATTGTTAATACCAAAATTTCTGAGTGCCTGTTTATGTCCTTAAACTTGACACTGAAGAAACAATAAGAGCAAACCAAACATTCTGGGTAAGAGAAATGCACCAACAATAATTACAAAAAATATATTATCAACAGAGGCAATAATAGGTACTATGAAATTTTTGGATCTATACCAAGGGACTTAAGCACATTATTTTACTTAAACTTTTCAATAAGCCTATCAAGCATATCTTATTATCAGACTGAAATAAAACATTTTCATAGTAAATATATTACTGTCCAGACAAGGAAACTAAACCTCAAAAGGCTTCAGTGAAAGCAAGTACATGGCAAAACTAAATTGTGACCCTAAGTCACTGGAATGATCAAGTAAGTCACTAGAACGCCAGTGCTTTCCAGCCTCTCACTCATAAAGTGCTCCTCTTTCTCCACGGAAGGTCTCTGAGATTATAACCATTGGACGTCTAAGGATACGAGCTAAGATTCCAAGCTCCTCCTTCAGATCACATGCCCCTGGGATAGTGGTTTTGTCTGTTATGTTGGAATTCTGAGCATTTCCCAGCTATTACTTAGCTCAGATGGCCCAGCCCCCTGTTTCTTTTCTGGGAGCCCCTGCATCTGTGAGGAGAGGAAGCCTTTCAGGCTGAGGCACTGGGACTTCAGCATCTACTTTTGTAAACCTGTAATTCAAGCCACTGGTCCATTTACATTAATTACCAAGTTGCTAAGGGTATAGATCGTGAAAGTTCTCATCACAAGAAAAATATGTCACTGTGAGGTGATGAATGTTAACTAAACTTAGCATGGTGGTCATTTTGCAAGCTAGACATAAATCATTATGTTGTACGTGTTCAATGAATATGTTAAGTTGGCCAAATAAACAAAGAAATAGAAAAAAAGAAAAAATGTTATGGAGTTCATGGTGAAATTGAAAAGAAAGGGGACATGACTTTTACTTCAGTTTATGTGACATACACCAGAAGTGTGAAATTTTCAAAATCCTACAAAGCATGCACAAAAAAGGGACCTTTAGCACTGATCCTCAGAAGGGAAGGAAGGAGAGTTTTATAATTATCAGATTGGCCAATTTTAAAAATCAGGACCAAATGAGAATTACATTATGGGGGATTAGAAATTCTTACACAGTGCTAGAAAATGTCAACATTGTTAAACCACTGTTAAGAGCAAGTTGGAAAGACAGTAAATTTGAAGGTACCTGGGCCCTGGAACCCAGCAATTCCATTTGTATTATAAACAAGAAACCCTCATGCATGGCATTGTGGATATTTTTAATATTGACAAATTAGAAATAGGCTCGATGTCCAACGACAGGATATTTTTAATATTGACAAATTAGAATTAGGCTAGATGACCAAAAACATGTGTATACACGTTAACAGCTGATAGCTCAATTGATGTTTCTTTCTTTTCAGCCAGACTAAGCTTTGAACAAAGGAGATTCATCCTAAAATGCTACTGAAAGTTTGAAAACGCAATTGAAGAACAAACACTGCCTTTATAATTATTCAGGGTGCATACGTTATTTTTGAGACATAGAGTTTATCAGCTATTAAAGTTGTGCAAGTTTAGCACCTGGTAAAACTCACAATTTTCACTCCTTTTCAAGTTTAACTGATTTAAAATAATGGGTGAAGCCAGACTAAGCTCCAAACAAAGAAAATTTATTCACTAAACTTTTTTATGGGGATGCATCAAATATAAAGTATATGGGTACAAAACTGGCAATAGTTGATGAATTGAGGGCACACAAATACTGAATGAAATTATTATTGATGTTTATGATTCCATTGCTTCAAGTTATCAGCAGTGCCTGGACCAGAACAGTCATCAGTTTGCAAACAGGCATTGACAAAAAATTATTCGCTTCTGCAGATTCTTTTAAATTTTAAAAATGAACTGTATGTTAATAAAGACTGACTTTATAAACAAAATGTGTATCCTTTTTTGGCACATCCTTTAGTTTTTTTTAAATGTGTTTGTGGCTGGGGCTGTGGCCGCTCCTCTGTTTCATCTTTTCTATTTTTATTTTTAAAGATATTTTCATTGCTTTCAGAGAGGAAGGGAGAGGGAGAGGGAGACAGAAACATCAATGGTGAGAGACAATCATTGATCGGCTGCCTCCTGCACGCCCCTGCTGGGGATAGAGCTCGCAACCCAGGCATAGGCCCTTGACCGGAATTGAACCTGGGACCCGCAGACCAGCACTCTATCCGCTAAGCCAACCTGCTAGGGCATTGGCACACCTTTTATATTGTTGTCTATCATATCAAGGAACACTATTTAGCAGGCGAATGAATGAATGAAGTTTACATATAAAGTTAGATAAATCTTAAAAGCTTTATATTTAGCCAGAACAAAACAAGTTGAAATACTATATCATTTATATGAAAAATAATACTATACATTGTTAGTGGTTACCTACATATCTTAAAATTGTAAAAATACTTACTGTAATGATAAATATGAATGCAGGATAGCAGTTTCCTCCAGATAGGGAAGATGGAGAATGGAATTATAGTGAGATAGAGAGAGGGGTTTAAAATACCTCATAATGTTTCATTGCTAAAAATAATCTGAGATAGATGTGATAAAATAAAAAGAATTTATAAAATAAAGTGTGATGTGCAAGAGCCTTTATTTAGCCTCTATATTACTTGCCTAAATGCCTGAAATATTTTATATTTTTAGTTCTGAAAGAAATAACTGTGCTCTTATTTTGCAGCTATGAATTATAAAGATCTGGGGTGCTGATTTGCAACTAAATACAATTTAGTAAATACAATTTGGAAGTAATAGAACGATTAGCTAGTTTATCTGATTTTCTATGTAAATTTGTGACAAACCTTAGTGCAAACATTCTAGCTCTGATTCTTGAGCTCTTCTCTCTTCAACGTCAGGTGATCATTTAGCAAAGCCCTAGGGCAGCGGTTCTCAACCTGTGGGTCGCGACCCCTTTGGGGATCGAACGACCGTTTCACAGGGGTCGTCTAAGACCATCGGAAAACACATATATAGTTATATATTGTTTTTGTGATTACTCACTATGTTTTAATTATGTTCAATTTTTAACAATGAAAATACATCCTGCATATCAGATATTTGCATTACGATTCATAACAGTAGCAAAATTACAGTTATGAAGTAGCAACGAAAATAATTTTATGGTTGGGGGTCACCACAACATGAGTAGCTGTATTAAAGGGTCACGGCAGTAGGAAGGTTGAGAACCAATGCCCTAGGGAAAAACATCTGAATTAAGCAATTTAAAAGCTCTTAAACTAATCTGGATTACTGGGTGACAAGGTGGATAAGAGGGTTCTATTAATCCTGACAGTATCCTGCCCCATCTGATTCTACTTAAGATTCAGGATTTGTGTGTGTGTGTGTGTGTGTGTGTGTGTAATTAAACAGCTTCCTTTGATTAAATTTTTATATATAAAAGGCAAGATTACCATAATCTATTTTTTAAAAAATGCATGAACAGGAAAATGAAAAATTATAATAGTTGTGTGCCTCCTCACACGACTCTCATTTCCCAATTGAAATCCAAGTTTTCTCCTCCTTGAGGTGAGAAAGTTGGTCTCCATTCCCTATAAAATAATAGCAATTTAAGAAATCCTACATAAATAACATGGCTAATTCTCCCCAAAGGCTCCACTTTACCCTAGTTATTACTTTTGATCTCTTAATTATACTTATGACTTGAATCAATGGACAACAAATAGATTATGGTATCATATTAGCTAGCATTAGTTAGACTTCAGCCAGCATTTTCCCAACAACATTCAACAGTGAATTTGGTGGGTGTTTGTGTTCTTTTCCTATAAAAATATATCCACAGTAGGTATATAAATCCTCCATTTTTTGTAATAGCCTTCCCAAGACGTCTGGTTTTCTATCTAAGATACCCAAACAAATTACTCTTACATTTTCCTATAATTAAATGTTATTATTACTTTTATGATTGCATTTGCCTGAAGATTTAATTAGAGTACATCTACCATGGCCCAATCACACTGAATCGTAACCTTTTTTACAACCAACTTATTGAGTATGTACAATGTTGCAGACATTGTATTATCATATATCTTATAACAAAAACTCTCTAAGGGAGTTATTATTCCAATTTGCCAGATGAACAAACTTAGGCGTGGAGAGGTTTAACCTCTATTTGCAGCACTAATCGATATCTAAATTACTTGGAGAGCTTTTAAAACACATCCATTCCTGAAATGGAGATTTGCAGGCAGGAGAACTCTGTAGGCCGTGCACCTGGTAACAAGCCCAAAGGAGATGGGGGAAACAGGATGGGACAAGGGGAGAGCCGTGTTGCCATTGCGCAATCCCACAGATTGATCCACTTGGAAGAATCTTCAAAGTTATAGCCAATGGAAGGATAGGGATTGTACCATTTTTTTTAAATAAAGCACAAGTAAGAATTTGTTGTTTTTTCACACAAGGAAAATCCATCATCTTTTTTTTTTTTTTTTTTTTTTTGATAAAGCACAAGTAAGAATTTTTTGTTTTTTCATACAAGGAAAATCCATCACTTTGTTCATATCTACTTTTGTTTTTATTTATTTATTTTAGAAAGGAACAGATATTTTATTAGGTAAGGTTCAATCTGCAACTATGAGTTGTTATGGCCCATAAATAAATGGCTACTGTAGATTTTATTTTTTATAATTTTTATTTTATTTCATTGTCAACAATATTATAGATGTCCCCTAATACCCACTCTTTGCCCCCTTCCTACCAATGCCTGCCCTGCCCCAAGTCTACACCACACTACTGTCTGTGTCCATTGCTTATGTATATTTGCATGTAAGTTTTTTGGTTCATCTCTTCTGGCCTTCCCTGCTCCTCCCTTCTGAAATATGTCAGTCTTTTCCATGCCTCCATGCCTCTGGGCCTCTTGTTTGTCAGTTTATTATGTTCATTAAGTTCCACTTATAAGTGAGATCATGTGATAGATATTTATCTTTCTCTGACTGGCTTATTTCACTCAGCATAATACTCTCCAGGTCCTTCTATGCTTTCACGAAGGGTAAGAGATCCTTTTTTATAGTTTTTTTTTTATTCTCTCATCTACTGATGGGCACTTGGGCTGCTTCCAGATCTTAGCTTTATAAATAATGCTGCTATGAGCATAGGGGTGCATATATTCTTTCTGATTGGTGTTTCCAACTTCTTAGGCAATTTCTTAGAAGTAGGATCGCTGGGTCAAACAGTAGTTTCATTTTTTATTTTTTGAGTAAATTCCATACTTCTCCACAGTGGCTGCACCAGTCTGCATTCCCACCAGCAGTGCACGAGGGTTCCCTTTTCTCCACATCTCGACAGCATTTGTTGTTTGTTGACTTAATGATGGTTGCCATTCTGGCAGGTCTGGGGGATATTTCATTGTAGTTAGAATTTGCATCTCTCTGATGTTAGTGATCTTGAGCAGTGTTTCATGTCTCTTGGCGGTCTGTGTGTCCTCTTGAGAAGAGCCTAGGCAGGTCCTGGGCCTATTTTTAAATTTGGCTGTCTTCCTTTTGTTGAGTTGTATGAATTCTTTAAATATTTTGGAAACTAAGCCCTTAACAAATATGCTCTCCCACACAGTGGGCCCCCTTTTCATTTTGGTGATGGTTTCTTTTGTTGTGCAGAAGCTTTTTATTTTGATGCAGTCCCATTTGTTTATTTTTTCCTTTGTTTCTCTTGCCCTTTGAGATATATTGAAGAAAATACTGCTACTTGAGATGTCTGAGATTTTAGTGCCTATGTTTTCTTCTGGGATTTTTATCGTTTTACGACTTACATTTGCGTCTTTCATCCATTTTGAGTTTATTCTTGTGCTGGAGTAAGTCGGTTGTACTTTTGCTCAGTGGATCTTTGCGAGCAGGCTGCTCCCGGGAAGGCCGTCTCCTGCTGATGTGGCCATTCCCAGAGAGGAGCTCAGCTGTGAGCTACCGGCAGCCCAGATGTGCAGCAGCCGGGGTAGTGAGTGCCTGGGTCCCAGAGGCACGATCTGGGTGGCACCTCATCCAGTGCTATTTCTCTTTAATTCCAAGGATGATTGCAAAACTGTCGAAGCTCTATCTATATCATGACGTGCTTTTTTGGCATTGCTATCAACCAGGACGCAGAGATCCTTGCCTACTTGTGTATTCGTAGGTAATAGAACGGAAGTGTAGTACTGAGTCCCACCGAGGCATGACCTCACCTTTCCGCAGCATGGCACTATTTACAAAAAAAGAAAGGCTTTCATTTTCATTTTTTTATTCGAGACTAAAATCAACTTATCGAGGGGATCCAGTTTCACAGGATAGGACACTGAGACGCAAAGACTGCAAGTGCAGGAGTCACCAGGTAGAAGGTTTCTTTGGCTGATTTCACAGCCAGTTCTCAGCTCATACAGACCCCGTTGCCTTGTGTATTCAGCCTGTGTCCAACCTGCCAGGATGTTGATAAAACCTCAACCTCCCTTCATCTCTGATTTCTGACAAACTTTTAAGCTTCTCTACAAAGTACAAGCGTAGCACATCCAATGACTTTAAATAGTGAAGAGAACACAGAAACGGTACGTCCCTGAATAAATGTCTGCTTTATAAGTCACCCTTAATAAGGAAACTTATTAAATTATGCATTTTAGCACAAAATAAACAGATTGGTTTCGACAACCATTACATCTTACTTACCCACATGTTGTACTGGAAACAGATGAAATGTCATCGATATGAATGAACGAACCTAAGAAAAGTGTCTGTGTCCAGTATATCAAGATAAAGTGGAATGGGCCACTTTAAAGCAATACAAATATATCAATATGTAATGGTCCTCTTTTTCCAATCTTCATGGAGTGTGCCCTTAGCCTCTGCACAGTTTTTCTTCAACATTCCCAGGGGAATTCTTTTCCCCTTCTCTCTCTCTCTCTCCTCTCTTTCTCTATTCTCTTTTCCTCCATCCCCCACCTTTTTCACCTCCTCATTTTTGTGGGACCTCAAAAGGTCCGTAGGAATACATTGTTTTGAGAACTGACATGTCTGAAAAATTCTAGTCTACACTTATGCTTGATTTATTATTTGACTAGAAATGGAATTCTAGATTGTAAATCATTTATTCATTTTAAGGTAATTTTCCATTGTCTTCTATCTTTCAGGGTAGTTGTTGAGAAACCTGATGCCATTTTGATCCCTTCAGTATATAATCCATCCCACAATCCTCTCTTCCTCTCCTTATTCCTACAAATCCCTGAAATGTCACAATGAATATATTTAATATGTCTGTCAATTTGTTGGACAAAATGTGGTTTCCCCTTATTTGTTGAAATCTTGGGGAAATTTTAAATGAAAGGCCAGGAGTCACTTTCTGGATTCTTTTCTACATACTGAGGCAAAAACCCCTGCAACACTAATGTTCTTACTAAGTGGCGAAATCCACCAGACACAGGATACTAGTCAAATTAGGCCCATTTGTCAAATAGGTTGAATTCTGTTCACATTGACTCCATTTATCAAATGAGACTACTCTTCTCACGTAGCTGTGATTTTGCTCCCCACTTGCATTTACTTCATGCCATAGAGGAAAGTAGATGGCTTGGGGTGGATGCCAAAAAAAGAAAGTGTTTAGTGCGGATTTCTGTTGTAATACACCAAAATATAAAATTTGTTTAAGCCTAACAATGTAATGAAAAGTTAGAAAGTATTGCTGGAAAAATTCATATAATCCTAAAGAAATAGATATATTGATTTTGAGTTGTCTCATAAATTCAAACATGTTCTTAAAGTGAAATTCATGATAGTGTACATGATTTGGTTTAGCAATTAATCTTAAATAGGATAAAGGTGTCAAAACATAAAAAAGGGTCATATAAATATTTTAAGCAGAGATCATTAAAAATCACAATGCCCAAAGATGCCCAACTCTAATTTGCAGCATCATCCCTTTTACACTTTTATAGTCCCCTGTGAAACTGCACACTTAACCTTTTGAATATGCAACTCTTCCTCCTGAAACTCTCACTGGTAAGCCCACTCTCTAGCTTCCTCTCCTCATGTTCTAGCCATATAGACCACCTAATGATGCTCACAGCTCTAGGCTTCACCTGTACCACTTTTTCTCATTTCTCTTTATATTCATCTTATATTTGTCATTTAAAACTCCCTTCCTAGTTCACCTTCCCTGGAGACCTTGCTTGAGCCTGAATATGACTTAGATTTCTAGACTCGGTGCATTTTTTCACCCTGTTGTTACGTTTTAAAATTGTTTAGAACATGTTAAGGTTACTTATTCCCTACCCCCACCCTGCCACCTGCTCCCGAAAGCTTCCTCCGGGCATTTGTCATGCCTCAGTCTCCTTTGAGTCTCCATCTCCTAGAATAAGACTGTTGGCTCAGATCAATTCAGAGAGACTGTAAGTACCAGAGCCAGGCAGAGATTATTGCGGTAGGTTGGACATAGAAAAAAGTAAAAAAGATGTTGGTGAAAACAAATCAAGACAAGGGAGAAGGCAAGAATCATGAGAGGTTAGTGTGAATTGTGGATTTGGGTGCCGCTGCCAGAAGTGAAGATGTGCACCGAGGAAAATGGCTTAGGAGGGAGAGGACGATAAAGCCGTCTTCCAGGGACGCTGATGGAGAGGTGCACTGGACCCTGAGAGAGAGGATAAGCATGGATAGAAATGGGGGGATCTTTTTCTTTTTCTATAGAAGCTCATAGATTGGCTGAGATTTCAGAGGAAAAGAACCTGGTGCGAGTTGTGTGAGACATGGGGTGTGGGAAAGGAGCCAAGGAAGCAGAGCCAGTGAAGGAAGGAGAGGCGGGCAGGGAGAGCACCCTCTCTCAGTGCACCCCAGAAGTGGCGGGAGGCGCCTCCAGGAAGAGGATGACCAGACAAAATGATCCAGTGAGAAAGGGTAGCAGGAGTGGGGCTGGGAACCCACTGAGTATCTTCGAAGCAGATGTCAGACCACGGGTATTGAGGAAGGAATGGGAAAGGAAATGCAGAAGGACATACTGAAAAATTCTGAGGGGGCAATACTGAGAAGTGAGGAGGAAGTAAGCTTTTGAATATGTAGAAAAAATGAGGAATGTTTACTTAGATTTCTTCATTTGTGGAGATGAAGGAGACGGGCTTTTCATTCATACCTGCTGTCTACGCTTAGAATACCTGGAAGAGGGTACAACTAGATAACTTTCATTGACTCTAATTAAGAGTAAGTAGCCATGGGTAGATTTAAGTGGACATGATTTACCCTAGTCTTCATGTCTTTTGTAAATTAAAAAAAAACTTTTTTATTGAATTTATTGGGGTGACATTGGTTAATAAAATTATGTAGGTTTCAGGTGTATAATTCTATAACACATCACCTGTATGGTGTGTTCACCACCCCAAGTGAGCCTCCCATCACCATTTATCCCCCTGTTTACCCTCTCCCATCTTCCCTCACCCCGTTGTCCCTCTGGTAATCACCATACTATTGTCAGTGTCTATAGGTGTTTTTATTTTTTTAATTTTTGTTGCTTGATCCTTCCAGTTTTTCTCACACAGCCTGCAATCCACTTCCCCTCTGACAGCTGTCAGTATGTTCTCTAGCTGAGTCTTTTTCTATTTTGTTTGTGAGTAAAGTTTGTTCATTAGATTCCAAATACGAGTGAGATCTATGGTACTGGTCTTCCTCTGACTGACTTATTTTACTCAGCATAATCCTCTTCAGGTTCATACATGTTGTCTCAAAGGGTAAGAGATCTTTCTTTTTTACACTTTTAAATTTGCAATTTGTCTTACAGTATTTGTCCCACTGGCCTTGGTTAACAGATGGAGGTGATCAGTGGCAGCACATATTTGTATAAGATGTTATTATTTTCATAATTAACTCCAGCATACTTAAACATTGCTTTATCATGTTGTCTTTGCCATTCTGCATTCAGTGTGTCCATCTTTTGATCTCTTTAGTGGGGAAACCTGTCTACACCATGCACTATGCAGTGTGGTTACCTGTTTAGGGAAGGAATTTTTAGCAAAACCTCTTGAGGCAAGTCAGCATTTAATACTCCTTGTTTTTAAAAAATAGTTATCTTTATTGTTGAAAGTATTACAGATACTCACTTTTTCCCCCATGGACCCCCTTCTCCCCATGCCTGCCCCTCCCCAGGCTTTTACCACACTATTGTGTCCATGGGTATGCATATAAGCTCTTTGGTTAATCTCATTCCATCCTCCCCCTGTCCCCTTCCCTCTGAGAACATGTCTGTTGCATGCTTCCATGTCTCTGGATCTATTTTGTGCATCAGTATCTTTTGTTCATTAGATTCCACATATAATTGAGATTATGTGATACTTGTCTTTCTCTGACTGGCTTATTTAGCCTAGCATAATACTCTCCAGGTCCCTCCATGTTGTCTCAAAGGATAAGAGATCCTTCTTTGTTATAGCTGCATAGTATTCCACTATGAATATGTACCACGACTATTTATCCACTCATCTACTGATGGGCACTTGGGTTGTTTCCAGATCTTAGCTATTGTAAATAATACTGCTATGACCAGAGGGGTGCGTATTTTCTGATTGGTGTTTCGGGTTTCTTAGGATATATAGGCCTTTTAAATTAAAGATTTGAAATTAGAAAAAGAAAAGTGTTTATTTCTTCCTAAGAAGGCTTTTTGCCAACATATCAACACTAAGATTTTCATTACAGCAGTCATGTGCTCCCAAGGCTACTTTCTGGGGCTGCAGGCAAAGCTGACAGGGCAGACACCAAGGCTGATGTGCTGCTTCTCAGAAAACAGAAAGTGCAGAGCAAGTTGATGAGACACAGGATAAAATAAACCCTGTGACTACTAGACACATGTGACAGAGGCAGCCTAAAGGCGAAACGGCAGTGCGAGTGGCATTTCAGTTAGAGAAAGGAAAAGAAAGTGGGATTCTAAAATTAATAGATATTAAGAAGAAACTGGTAGGTAAATGCTGAAATTGAAGAATTTGGCACCTTGCAAAAAAGTGTGCAGAATAAACCCAGCAGGGGGATAGAAGAAAGACCTGGAGGTGGCTGGGTGGAATTTTTCTTTTTCCTCGTCTTAGTATTTGCAGATCCGTTCTTAGTTGGGAGTGCAGAATGAGTCTTGCTTCGGAGATAACAATCGGTACTGCATCTCAGCCTGTGCTATCTGAAGGATGCAAAACACAGAAAGTCTACTGCCATGGTTCCTGCGTTAGTGATACTAATGAAATGAAGAGACCCTTGCATTGTTAATTGAGTGAGTAGATTCCTAAATCTTGGTAGACATCGTATTATGTTTTAAAACAAGAGATGCAAGTTCTAAAGTACAATGTTTGGGTATTTGGATATAGGTATATAAGTGAATATGGCTACTACCTATCCTTCCAAAACTTAGAATGGGTGGAAAAGTTGGAAGTGATGAATTCTCCATTGACTCTGAAATCAAGAAATATGGATTTTTGCTTCCTCATAATGCTGAGGCTAATGGAGAATGAGAAAGCTGCCCTTGGGTGAGGATTTAAAAAATTTAAAGCTGTATGTGAGAATACTTAGATCAAGATTAAACTTTCATATTTAAGAGGTGATTTTTAAGTTAAGAAAAATGAAGGAGTGGATAAAGAAGAGGTCTACTCAGTCAACCACAGATTGCTTTCTTTCTGTGCCTCAGAAATCATAGAAGATTTTTTATTCATGATAGACCCTCTAGTACAGTGGTTCTCAACCTGTGGGTTGGGACCCCTTTAGGGGTTGAACGATCCTTTCACAGGGGTCACCTAAGACCATCCTGCATATCAGATATTTACATTATGATTCATAACAGTAGCAACATTACAGTGATGAAGTAGCAACGAAAATAATTTTATGGTCGGGGTCACCACAACATGAGGAACTGTTTTAAAGGGCCAGAAGGTTGAGAACTATTGCTCTAAAGTAAACCTTTACAACGAAGGCCAGCGGCATCCTAGATAAAGACCTGGAGGTGGGTGGGTGGAATTTTTCTTTTTCCTCCACTCAATTATCCTCCAGTGGTGGTAGGAGTATGGGGAGGGGATCTGCAGAGACAATGGCCCAGCTTCTCCCTGAATTACACATCTCGAGAGGCTTTGCAGAAGGAGCTCAGCTATTCCATTGGCCTCTCCATTTATTTCCAGAGAAAGCAACCCTGGCAGGTATTCCTGACACCTACCAACTGTGGTAGAGATGATTGTTTTCGTTGTCAGTATACACTGTTACCGTGTTTTCCTTTGTGAAACATTCTACCATCAATCTCAGTCCATGTGGTTAAAGAACTCTTGCTATCAGCCTTAGTGGCAGAGATGTGCTAGTGACTCATGCCTGGCTCATCAGAAAAGTCCCAGCACAAATATTAGTTCAGGGAAGGTCACAGGTCTCTTTTAGAGACACATACCTTTTTTCTATGTTCCTGGAAGGTGTGCAATGCAAGCCTAGAGCCGTTAAGAGCCACTTTGTCATCATGAGGGGTGATTGAGCATGTTGTCAGCACATGGGGATCCAGTAATATAAGTTATCATGAAGAACTGAAACACCTTTTAGAATAAAGCAGTAACATCAGTATGCTCCCATAGATCTACTAATCTGGTTCCCGGGTTTGTAATTGTTTCAGCCTCTGCTGCCATTATTGAGAGCGTACTCTCCTCTTCCACGCGTATGGCTTCTGCTTACCCATGGCTCTTAATTACTGTTCTCTCTCTCTCTCTCTCTCTTTCTCTCTCTCTCTCTCTCTGTGTGTGTGTGTGTGTCTTAGCTTCTGTGCTACTCTACTGTCGGGGT
>NW_006288121.1:2212879-2225309 GCF_000327345.1 Myotis davidii | reverse complement strand
CTTTTAAAAATAATATACAGTAGAATACATACTATTAAAATTATTTATTGAGCACCTACTCTGTACTAGGCATTGTCTATAGCCTGATTGCCTGATTGGGGCCAGCTGGCCAACTTCTTGGTCCCTTCCCCCAGTTGGCAGACTCCAATCACCTGATGGTGAACAGGGAACCTTGGGTGTGTGGCGGCAGATGCAGGCAGTGCCAGGCCAAGGCCCCCACCCTGCCAGTCATCCCACACAGAGACGAATGGGCTGGTGAGTGGGTGGGAATGGCCAACCTCTTATCCTTTCCCCCGGCCAGCAGGCTCCAATCTCCCAATGGTGAATAGGGAACTGGGGGTGGGTGGTGGGGGAGGGGAGCTGCCAGTAGCCAGGAAAGATGGCCCTGATCACAGGCCAGGCCTGCATGTACCCGTGCACGAATTTTGTGCACTGGGCCTCTAGTGTGATATAATCTAAAAGACAACCATTGATGACCTGTCTTTCCCTGACTCCTTCCAGATATAAGGTCATTTTCAAGGACAGTGTTAGGGTTGCCAAAGGAGGAACACATGAGGCCAAAGTGGTAAAGTATTATAAATGTATTAGGTCATCTGGTTACCAGAGGGGCTGAGCCCCAAAATGGCACCAGCACCTAGGGGCAGGGAGTCAGATTTTTAAAGGATTCTAGGCAGAGCATTCCCTGGGCGGATCCTGATCCTAGGAAGGTCCAGAGGGGAATGATAATAGTCTTAGCAAGTGGGTTGTGGTCTAAGCGAAAAAGAATGTCAGTTGTGGAGTGGTCTAAAGGTCAGTTCCCAGGGGAGGGGGCATTGATTCAATTATTTGATCAGACCTAACAGATAGCATGCCTAGGGCTTCCTGATAACACCAACTGTGCTCAGAGATGGCATAGTCTCAGGGGGTCCTGGGAGAATCTCTTGGTGTTGCCACCCACAATGACCACACTTGGTGTGCCAGCCAAACGTGCCATAGACCCTGACATTTGCTTCAACATGTACCAAGTTGCAGCTGCAATTGGGGAACTGGAGGATAAGAGAAAAATTAAAGGTTAGGGGGGTGTGAATTAGTGCCTTCTTTCATTCTTAAAGTATGAATTATATGGGTACTTTATCCAGAAACCCCATTCTTTTCTATTTTTAATTTCATTTTCTCATTGAATATTCGGTAAGTACTTGTGGTTCCGTGATTGTTTATAAATGTTATGTTGAACATCTAGATCCCAGGACTCACTATAGATATTGAGATTCAATAGGTCTGAAGTAGGATCCAGGAATCTGCATTTCAACATGCTTACCCCAGGGTTCTGACCCAAGAGTTTCACAGAACAACCTTGGAGGAGAGCATGGCTTGCCACAGAGGGGCAGTGCATTCCAAAGGCTGGGTGTAGCGGCAGCAAGAATCCTGGACCAGAGTGAGGGTCCAAGTACGTGAGGAAGAGGAAAAATGTAAACCTAAAAAGGATGGAGCAGGAATCAGCTGCTCAAATGCCTGTTAATCCCTGCCTTGGGTTTGCAAGGCCTCTGAATAGGATAGATACCATTGATCTCATGTGTGGCATACATGTTACCTTACTTATTACCAAGTGTCTCTAAATATCAACTACATACCCAATGGCAAACACATCAGGTGGCATTTCTTCCAGAAGTTCAGGTCAAGATGGTTTGAGGACCTGAGATCTAGTCTGCTATACTTCTGTCCCTGACTGTAGGTAGACAGTGGTACTCTCTTCAAGCCATTGGGTGTCTCTCTAAAGCTGCCAACCTAAATCCCATTTAAGAGTAGAAGTGTGTTGTGTAGGTATGATGTTTGTGTGTGGCATCTATAAAACAGCACATACATATGCGATGGCAGTTGAAGAGTATATTTCCAAAAAATCCAGGAATAATACTGAAAAAGATTCTTTGCTGGACCAAACTTTAGTTAGGCTCCATACCTTTCTTAAACCCCAGATATGTCCACTTCCTTGTAAATTCTAGTTTTCTCAAGAACCCTGCTAAGTCAGTTTTAGTAAGAGTCATTCATCTGCATTTCTTTCTTTTTAAAAATATTTTCACAGATTTCAGAGGGTAAAGGAGAGAGAGCGTGCACACGCCCGAGAGAGAGAGAGAGAGAGAGAGAGAGAGAGAGAGAGAGGAACATCAATGGTGAGAGAGAATCATTGATCAGCTGCTTCCTGCACGCCCCACATTGGGGATCAAGCCCTCAACCCGGGCATGTGCCCTGACCGGGAATCAAACAGTGACTCCCTGGTTCATAGGTTGATGTTCAACCACTGAGCCATGCTGGCCAGGCAATCCTGCATTTCTTACTGCCTTCAATATCTAATCCAGTTCCTCATCCTCCACCATTCCCCAATTGTCTTATCTGAAGATTCTTTTACCTCAGTGTATCCAGAATAGTCCTAATCTTTATGTTTCCTCTTAATTTTCTATCCCCTGACCCCTGACCCTGCACCTTGGCTATAAATTCCCCCTTACTTCTGTGATTTTCAGAATTGTTCCTGGTTCTGTACTGAGGATCTCCTCCCCTATTGCAATAGTCCTGAATAAAATCTGCTTTCGCTGCTTTAACTTTTTTCCACGTCTAGTTTTTCTTTGATAATTCTGTTATTTACATTGAGATAATATGGGTAATATTATATAATATCTATAAAATGGGGGTGAGCCAAAATATTTATTTAATCTCAACAGGTTGGAAATATAAAACTTCATTGTGTATTTAAGTACATAATGTCTATTATATACTTCATTTAATGTCAACAGATTGGAAATTAAAAACCTGATTGTGAATTTATATAAATACACATTATAGATTTTGATTTAGGAAGGACATATTTCTCTGAGATCTGAGAACATCTTGTTGTTTTTGTTTGTTTGTTTATTTGTTTAAAAAACAAAACCAAAAAAAAAATCAAACCATCTGTTATATTTGCCATGCACAAGAGAAAATATTCCTAGTTGGGTTGATTTTCATTAGTTTAAAGACATTGTGTTAAATATTTTTCAACCATAACAGCTGCAGGAATATTTTTTTTCCAAAGGCCCATTTAGAATATTCCTTGACTGTTGAGTGCCTGGATGGTGCAAAAGTGAAGCAAGATGCTGCCCCTGGAGTTGGGTGTCACTCAGTGTCCCCATGTACCTGCAAAGTATTTCTACATTAATAGAAAAAGAAAGCTAACCTGACCAGTGATATTTGTTAAATGTCAGCATTTGCAAAGAACAACAAAAGCAGATGTAAGTGAAATTTAAAAAGTTCTGGAAGTAGCAGTGAGACACTGCAGAAAGGAGAGCACTGAGGGGGGTCCTCTCTCCTCCATTTACTGGGTGTGAAAATGTCACATCTTGGAGGAGGAAAGATGAGTAAAATTATGTATTGTGCTTAATTGTGTAATGTTTCAGAGCTTTGTCCATGATTGGGGATGATGATGGCTATATATGGTTGTTGGAGGAAAGTCCCAAAAGTCTAAATTCAGGATTGATTCTGAAGAACTGACACTCATAGTCTTATTCAAATTCATAAGAGCTTTAATAGGAGAAACTTACATGCACGGCAAAGCAGCTGCTGCCAGTGGTGGCTGGCCAGGAGGAATCTACACTCCTCCCAGGACAGGATTTCTTTTTACAGGTTTTACTATCTATAATAATAAAAGTTATTATTATTATAGGCTGGACATCCTTCAGGACGACCTTCCGGATGAAGCCGGGGCTGTGAGGGAAGCCTGGGTCCCAGGTGCCTTGTGGTGGCTGGAGGGAAGCCTGGGTCCTGAGTGCCTGCCTGTGGCCAGAGAGAAGCCGGTGCCGGCAGCCGGGGGAAGGAAGGCCTACTCTTGCATGAATTTCGTGCATTGGGTCTCTAGTAGGTTAATAGTAAAACCATATGGTGGGTAGTCATGCAGACCACCAGGAAGAACAATGCATTCCTCAATTAACAGGTAACATCAGGCAGTTATAACACTCTGTGCATTCATTAGCCTCCTTCCTGGGGGCATGACATTTATTGTTGGGCAGCATTCGGCTTTCTGGGTAGTCAGCCAAGCCTGAGGCTACAGAGAGTTAAACAGTCACAGAGAATTAAACAGAGTCCACCATTTTCCAGACGCCTTTGCTGCTGGAGCCTATCTCTAATGTGAGTTCCCCTCAGCGGTTCTCAACCTGTGGGTCGAGACCCCTTGGGGGGTCGAACGACCCTTTCACAGGGGTCACCTAAGACCATTGGAAAACACATATATAATTACATATTGTTTTTGTGATTAATCACTATGCTTTAATTATGTTCAATTTGTAACAATGAAATTGGGAGTCACCACAACATGAGGAACTGTATTAAAGGGTCGCGGCATTAGGAAGGTTGAGAACCACTGCCCTATATTGTTGTCCCAGAAGAGCAAGCTTAACTGCATGGGGGACTATTTATAAAAGCAACTGATTCTAGCACAAAACTTTGGGGTTAGAATTCCTGATTCCCCCAAGGGGGAGGAAGGAGAGATCTGAGGGAGCAGCAATCTGCATGTGGAAGATGCTGAGCAACCTCCTGAGTCTAGGTCTCGGGGTCTGAAATCTTGGACCTGTATTCTTGGCCCCACTGTCTCTAGCTGGGTGACCGTAGGCAAGAAACTTGAAAACTCTTTGATTTTCTAAACTTCATATCTATGAAGTGGGGGTGAGTCAAAATATTTACTTCTCAACAGTGTTATTAGGATGAAGAAGTAGCATCTAAACAGGCTAGACAAACAAGGGCCTGGTGTTTGCAGCGCTCAGCACCTGCTGAATGTTGTTAATGTAATTCTCCGGGCAGAACACAAGATGACAATCAGCCGCAGTGCGTGCACTTCATTAACTAAAAACTCCTTTCACGGAACGTACTCTGAAATTTTCTCTTTTGATTTCTGAGGCTTTTACAATTATGATCAAAATGCCCACTAGTGACCCCTTTTAAGCCTTTTCTTTTTAAACCTTTGTTAAGAGAGTAGATTCAATTAACTTCTCTCTTCAGCAGATTTTCTAAAGAATATTTTGAAGCATAGTTTTCCCAGAGAAAACTATTGGGGGAGGGAGTGGTATGGAGTTAGGTGGGGGGCAGGGGTTTCAATAGTCAAAGAAAGCTTGGGAAACTCTAGATTAAGTTATTTTTGAAGACGTTCAAAAAATCTTATTGATTTATTACTTTTTAATAATGATGGTAAATAATTAGTTAATAGGTATTAATAAATACCTATTTAGTGTTTATTCTGTGTCAGGCACTGTTGTAAGTGCTTTATAAATACTAACGTAACCAATCCTATCAGGTAGAAGATATCCGCATTTTAGCAATAACAAAACAGAGAGGTTAAGTACAGGGCCTAAGGTCTCCCAGCTAAGAAAGGGTGAGCTGACACTCTGGTTCCCAGACTCTGCTTTGAACTAATGGCAGTCTGAAGCTCCAAACGGGAGCCTGACTCACCTGTGTACTTGCTCTCATTCTGTAATTCCCTCACTTATTTGGCCGCAGAACCCACATTTTTGCAGAACTTCTATGGGTCTAATTTTCTCCTTAATTCACCAATTCATGGATCTCAACGGAGGGAAGAAATTGATATTTTTTGAGCAGCTGCTCTATGCCAAGTAATAGTGCTGGCGCTTTGCTCTCAACAGTGATAGGTCATCAGGACACCAGCAAAGCTTTGACCTGGAAAAGATGGACTGTCCTTGTATTTGATTAATAAAGTCTGTATGATATGAACACGCTAGGTAGCTCATCCTAGATGCTGGATTTTCCCATCCATCAGACACAGCTATCTATGCTATCAGCCAGAATGAAGTAAACTAGGTGTTAGGATCATAAACAACAATCTCACATTAGATCACAGATCATTTCTAAAAGAGCAGAGCCCACCATTGAACTGAGGGGTTTGCATTAATAGAGCCCAGTGTTCCGACCTTCTCCAGAGATGATTCATCTCTCTGCTCAGGCCCTGCCTACTCAATCACATCAGATGTTTCTTCTCCAAAGCCCTCCTACAACCTGACAAAGCAAGGCTGATTGTTCTAGAAGCCGCCCGTCTTTGTAAAAGGACCTTTCTTATCTGGAGCTGGGAATTTTATGCTGAAGCATAGGACAAAATAAAGTCAAAATCAGAAAGTTAAATAAAATGCACATACAATTTAAATTTACTGAACTGTGTTCTTTTATAGCCACCTGGACAGCTGTAAAATATGAAGGCATCTCTGAAGCACAGCATTTGACTGATTTAAGATAACCTAGCTGAACACAGAGGTGGGAAAATGGAAAAATCATCAGGACTCTCATCGTTGTTTATCCTTCAGACAAAGCCATCATTCATCTCTAAGCAAATAAATTATTTTTTATAACTAATTTGTGTTTTGTGTCTCTTACTTTATTTAAATATGGTTGCTAGTGACAATTGAGCAAATAAATCTTCAAATATTCTGAAATACATAAGCTAAATATATGTTTCACTATGCATCATTTATATATCTCTTTAAAACTAAAAATAATTCAGTTTCTTTTGTTCTTTTTTACATAAAACAAAGCAAGATGTTTTCTAAATGTGATTGAATTGAATTGTAATTTTTATCCAACTACAGCTGAAGCTACCGTACCAGCTTTTAAGGCATTCCTAAGAGAATAGTAAAAACCAAACAAAACAAAAAAAAACACCCCAGATAGTTCAATTTTTTGGAAAAAGGTTGTCTTTGAGAAATACTTTCCAATGCTAATATGTCTAGAATTAATAGAGGCAAATTTTCCATAAAGCTGTAAAACTCAAGGAAAATGTTTTTATAAGAAAAAAATTGGTTATACTGGTTATACAGAACCACCGGGCTTTGATATTTGATACCAAACTTGGTGTTCACACACTTATTTAGTTAAAAGAAACTCTTTCCTCCCTTTCTTTGGAAACTCATGGCCATTGACTGAGTAATTTTTTTCTGGCTATATCTTATTACCAAGCTAGTAATAAATATATGCATGTTTTTTCAAAATTTTCTTTTTTTCTTTTTTCATCTTGCTGTCCTGCCTCTTTGCCTGTCCCCTGTTCAACAACGGTTCTGCCCTATGCTCATAGCTTTACATCATGAGTGTGGCAGAGCAGAAAAATAAAGTTAAGAAGTAAAACATTTCCCTTTCCAATTTTGTCTTCCAGAGCCTGAGCACCAGGGTCATTTAGGTGATTTTCACAGTGAGATAAAAAGGACAGAATTCCTCATAGTGGATAGCCACTGAATTTGGCTGGAAACACTAGGAAACTTCACCAATCTAGAAAGAGATTTCCCTTGGCTGGGTAGTGGACAAGAGAGTGGTGATTCAGAGCTTGTCAGAGTCAGGAGACCAGGGTAAATGACTGCATGCTACATCCAAGAAAAAGCCAACCATTCCCCCAGCACACCAGTCTGGGAGCCATTAGCAGCCTGGAAAAATCTAAAGAAAAGACCATCATGAGAGACACTGGGACGTGCCCAGGCTATGAGCTCTTGGTCCACAGAACTGCCCCCTCCCTTAATCCCACCCTTCTCTTAAGCAACCCTACCTATGGCTCTGCCCAGGGGATGCCAAGTGCCCTTCCTGTCAGAACCAATAGCAGACAGCAGCTTGCCCACGGGAAGCCAAACAGTACATTCATTCATCCATTTTGATCAAGTCAACAGCTATATATTGAACACCTCCTATTGCTGGGCATTCTTGTAGGCACTGAGCAGAGATAAAAATGAGTGCCTCCCCTTATGGCTTTTCCATTCTCCTGGGAGACCAACAATAAACAAATAATATAAAACATCTCAAGTAGCCATAGTGTTGCTATGAAGGATAGCAGGTGTTGGGGATTAGAGTGAGAAGGGAGAAGATTATAAATATGGCCTAGTCAGGGAAGGTGGCTGTGAGGAAATGACTTTTGGGTAGAGACCTGATTGCAGAGAGGGACAGAGAGAGGAGAGGGGTCTGGAGGAGGAGAAAGAGTATTCAGGGCAGATGGGACAGTGAGTGCTGTGTAAAGGCTGAGCCCGAGCATGGTGGGCCTGTGGGAGGGACAGTGAGGAGGCCAGTGTGCTGGAGAAAGAGGGTCAGGCAGCGACTAGATTGTGAAGAGAACTCATTGGAGGGTGGAGAACACGGAGATGACATTTAATAGGCCACTTCAGACTGTGAATCTCCAGGACAAAGAATGTCACAGGCAATGTTTACAGTACACTTAAGTGACCAGGTAAGAAGCACACAGTAGCTCTTGAGTCCTACTAAGCTCAGGTTGAGGCGTGCTGAGTTGGGTTTGCTGCTTGAGAGCACTTAGTGTAAGCTCCTGCCTGGGAGTCTCAAAGTGAGATTTGTGTATGTGTGTTTTAGAATGCATTTCATTTTAGTAACGAGATGTAGCACAGAAAATTAAAAAGATACTATATATAAGATCACTCAAAAAGCACATTTGACTCTGCAGGCTTAGCTCAGTGGTTGAGCATCTACCTATGAACCAGGAAGTCACGGTTTGTTTCCCTGTCAGGGCACATAACTGGGTTGTGGGTTCCATCCCCAGTGTGGGGTGTGCAGGAGGCAGCTGATCAGTGATTCTTTCTCATCATTGATGTTTCTATCTTTCTCTCCCTCTCCCTTCCTCTCTGAAATCAATAAAATATATATTTAAAAGAAAGAGAGAAAGAAAGAAAGAAAGAAAGAAAGAAAGAAAGAAAGGAAGGAGGGAAGGAAGGAAGGAAGGCAGGAAGGAAGGAAGGAAGGAAGGAAGAAAGAAGTACGTATGATACTTATATGCTAGACATTAGCTGGTGTAATTATCCAGAATTTTATAGTATCCTATATAATAAAAGAGAAACATGCATATTAATCATCCCTCCACTACGCTCAAGCCACATCCACAACCCATGCCCACCAGCCAATCAAGAGTGAGTATGCAAATTAACCCAACTAAGATGGTGGAGGCCACGGAGCTGGAGTGACAGGAGGCTTGGGTTGCCCCTGGAGATGGAGGAAGCCAAGCTTCCTGCCTGCCCTGGCAGGCCCTTGGCTCCACTCAAGGCTACAAAGTTTCAAATATAAAAGATAAATAAATCCCAGATATCTGCTTCCAGCTGGCTGTGGCCATCGCTCAAGGCGGGGTTGGGAGCTTGGGTTGCCAGGGGGCATGGCCATCCTGAAAACGGCCCTCAACCCCTCACCCAGGCTGGCCAGGAACCCCAGCTGGCCCCCACCCATACACCAGCCCTCTATCCTATGTAATAAAAGGGTAATATGCAAATTGACCCTAACAGCAGAACGACTGGGAATGACCGGTCAGCATGACACACACTGATCAGCAGGGAGCAGGTGCTCAATGCAGGAGCTGCCCCTTGGTGGTCAGTGTGCTCCCACAGGGGGAGGTCTGCTCAGTCACAAGCCAGGCTGCCAGCTGCCAGCACAGCAGTGCTAAGGATGTCTGACTGCAGCTTAGGCCTGCTCCCCGCTGGCAAGTGGACATCCCTCAAGGGCTCCTGGGCTGCCAGAGGGATGTCTGAGTGCCAGCTTAGTCCCTATCCCCCAGGGAGCGGGCCTAAGCAAGCAGGTGGACATCCCCCGAGGGGTCCCAGACTCTGAGAGGGCACAGGCCAGGCTGAGGGACCCCCCTGTGTGCACAAATTTTTGTGCTCCAAGCCTCTAGTAGCATTATAAATATGTTAATAGCATACATTAACAAAGTGTACAGAATTGATTTAAAAAACTACAAGTCTGTAAAAACACACATTTCATAAGTGAAGACCATTTTATATAATTTCAGAATGCAAACAAAGTTATGTTATTTATTATCATTTTAACAAGAATTTAAAATACTGTCAGAATTATTATTTTTATTTTTAAATATTTTATTGATTTTTTGCAGAGAGGAAGGGAGAGGGATAGAGAGTTAGAAACATAGATGAAAGAGAAGCATCGATGAGCTGCCTTCTGCACACCCCCTACTGGGGATGTGCCTGCAACCAAGGTACATGCCCTTGACCGGAATCGAACCCAGGACCCTCCAGTCCCTAGGCCGATGCTCTATCCAGTGAGCCAAACTGGCCAGGGTGAATTATTTTTTTATGTGTTGGTTTTGGGTGTACAATTTAATGATTGGACAAGCATATACTTTACATAGTCTTCCTTTTGACATTTCCAGCACCCCATTAGGCACCACAAATAGTTATTACCATATTACTGTTAACATTTCATACACTTGCTTATTCCTTTGTGACTATTTTGTAAAAAGCAAATTGAGTTTCTTAGTCCCTTTACCTGTTTCACCCAGTGTCCCAACCCCTCTCTCCTCTGGCATCCATTAGTTTTCTCTCTGTATCTTTGAGGCTGTTTCACTTTTGTTTATCCATTTATTTTGTTCTTGAGATTCCACATATAAGTTTAATTATATGGTATTTGTTTTTGTCTGACTTCTTTCACTTAGCATTGTACTGTTTAGGTCCATCCATGCTGTCATGAATGGTAAGATTTCTTTCTTTTTATGGTCAAGTAATATTTCAGTGAGATATTTTAATGGGTAGCTAATTGGTACAGATTATTGGGAAGGCTATGTGGTAAAGTGTAAACAAAATTCCACTACTGGTATTTTTTAAAGTCTCTAAATTGGGAGACCCAAAATTTTGGAAGGAAGGAAGTTCCAGCCTGACTTTTCACCTAGATAAATCTTCCAGGCCTTTGGAAAAGATGAGAGTCATAGTTACTCCTTTTTTTTTTATTCCCTTCAGCTGTTGCTTGAATCACATAATCAATATATATATAAAAGGCTAAGTGTTCTTCCATTACACCAGTAGCTATGAGTGTCACCAGGGGGCAGACACTCAACGCAGGAGCTGCCATGATGCCCACTGGCCATTTAAAAATAAACAGCACCAGGGACCTGGTGCCAACAAACCAACACTCAGCTTCCCACAAACAGGCCCCGCCACCACCCTGGAGCAACACCCCACCAAATTGCAGCAAATGCTGGCAAGACCCTCTGGTGCAAAATGCAGCCCACAGCCCAGCTCAGACTGGAAACCATTGGCTGTGGGTGCCAGGTAATGACATCACATAGCAGTGCCTAGCTTCCTCTTCCTAGCGACTAGCCTCCTTGGAGTTTCTTCAGCCCAGGAACCCAACTTGCTTTATAGCCAGGTGTAAACATTTTACAGCTTAACTGAATGGTTGTGAAGCATTTTTCCATGCCTCATCTTATTTGATCCTCATAGAAGTCCTGGAGTACACAGTAGGAGACTCGATAGAATCCTACTTTCTTTTCATTAGCAAGATGCGAATAGTGATATTAAAATATTTATTCTAATTAATTTCCTTTCAATGTACACAAATCCGTGCACTGGGGCACTAGTGGAATCAATAATCTCAATCTTTTTCAAGGCCATTTAGCATTGGTTAATTTCTTTTTTTTAAAATTAATTCTCACCTGAGGATATTTTTCCATTGGTTTTTAGAGTGGAAAAGAGGGGGAGGGACAGAAAAAAAAATCCATGTGAGAGAGACATATCAATTGGTTGCCTCCCAAGGATCCAACCTGCAACCGAAGTACATGCCCTTGACCAGAATAGAACCCAGGACCCTTCAGTCCATGGGCTAATACTCTATCAATCGAGCCAACTTGACTAGGGCTAGCATTAGTTAATTTCTGACATAGAAAATTCAGCATCAGTGTGCGCATACCTAATGTTTGAGATGAGTTGATAAATTCTCAGTTAGGGGCTCAATTCCTTTCTAACTTCTAGATTTGGATGTAATCCCATTAAATGCTGGTTTAGAACCTCTTACGTTTACTTCATAGCTCTTATCATAGTTTTGTTCATATATTTATGTATATGATGGCTTAAAAAAAATAATTTGTTTAATAGCTGCCCCTGCTTTTAGACTATATTTTGCACCAGAGTAGGGGCTGGTCCTTTCTTGATTATCATTTTATCCATATGCTGTCATCAGTTCTAAAATGTAGTAATATAATCAAAATATGGCCCGGTCTATTAACTTTTTGAACCTTTGCTTTCTCCTGATACCTACTTTATAGAATTAGAGACAATATATATAAATTATTAGCACAATACCTTGCACACAGTAGGTACTCAATAAATGGTAATTATTAACTTTATTGTTATGATAAAGGACTTTTTCTAATTTTCCTCAATTAATGAAGTATTATGAGGACTTTCATGTGTCATTAAATATACTTTGGCATCATTATTTTCCTGGGCTAAAATATCCACTTTTTATTAGACTGTTAATATTTTGAATAATTTTCCTTCTTTAAAATGCAATTTTCTCCAGTTGTCCACTAATATAAATAACCCTGTAATAAACATCTGTGTGTATACAATTTCTGCTTATTTCTTTAGGGTGGATTCCTAAAAGAAGAAAGGCTAGTTTTCAGTATATAGATTTTGTATAGAAATCTCTTTTATGTAATACTAGAGAC
>NW_006288121.1:2212003-2212556 GCF_000327345.1 Myotis davidii | reverse complement strand
GCTTGATCTCCCCCAACTGCCCACCCCCCGCCGGCCTGATTGCCCTAAACTGCCCTCCCCTGCTGGCCCAGTCACCCTCAAGTGCCCTCCCCTACAGGCCCGGTTGCCCCCAACTGCCCTCCCCTGCTGGCCCAGTTGCCCCTAATTACCCTCCCCTGCTGGCCCGATTGCCCACAACTATCCTCCCCTGCTGGCCTGATTGCCCACAACTGCCCTTCCTGCTGTGCGGACATCCCTCTCATAATCTGGGACTGCTGGCTCTCAACAGCTCACCTGACTGCCCGATTGTCCCTAACTACTTTTGTCTACCAGCCTGATCACCCCCTAACTACTCCCCTGCCAGCCTGATCAACACCTAACTGCTCCACTGCCAGCTTGATCTCCCCCAACTGCCCACCCCCCGCCGGCCTTATTGCCCTCAACTGCCCTCCCCTGCTGGCCCAGTCACCCTCAAGTGCCCTCCCCTACAGGCCCGGTTGCCCCCAACTGCCCTCCCCTGCTGGCCCCGTTGCCCCTAACTACCCTCCCCTGCTGGCCCGATTGCCCACAACTA
>NW_006288121.1:2208045-2210090 GCF_000327345.1 Myotis davidii | reverse complement strand
GATTGCCCACAACTGCCCTTCCTGCTGTGACCTGCCTCCTCTGCTGGGACCTGCCTCCTCTGCTAGGACCCGACTCCTCCATGCAAGGCAGCAGAGACATCAGCACCGCCTCCTCTGCGCCACACAGAGCTCCAGGACCACCAGGCCTCACTGCGTGAAGTGGCTGCTGGGCCCTGCCTCCACTGTGTGCGCAGCCATCTTGTGATAGCCAACTTGTGACGGCCATCTTGTGATGACATGAGGGCATGACGCCACCGAGGCTATTATTAGTATAGATAAGCTATTAAATAGCTTTCCAGAAAGTTCAACCCAGTTATTTTTCCAATTATGGTATAAATTGGTAAACCACTTCACTGTATTCTTGACAACATCAAGTGTTTATTTTACTTCTTAATCTAATAGTCAAAATGGTATCTTATTGTTATTTTAATATGTGACTTTGATTGCCAGTGATTTTGAACATTTCTATGTCGGCAAAACACTTGGTTTACTGGCCCCTTAGACTCCATTTCGCTGCTTTTCCTTCTATTCAGTTGACTTCTCAGTCTCCTCTGCTGTTTGCTCCTCAGCAACCCAACTTCTTCCTGTCAGTCATTGGGCTACATTTTTTTTCTACATTCACTTCTTGGATGATCTCACTGGTCTCATGGCCTTAAATAACACATTTACGTCAGACACTCCAACATTTATATCTCTAATCCAGACATCTCTCTTGAACTTCAAACCCATAAATCCATTTTCTGTTAAACATCTTAACTGAGATGTCTTGTAAAAAGAAGTAAAATGGCATTTCAAACACAAGCTATTCTATACTGAGCTTCTAATGTTTTCCTACAAACCTGTTCTTTTTCAGTTTTGCTAATCTTTGTTAATGACAACTCCATTCTTCCAGACTTCTGGCCCCAAACCCTGGACTTCAGCCCTCTTACTGTCACATCCCATATCTAACCCATTAGCAAGCCCTATTGGCTCCTCCTTCAAATATAGCTATAATCTGAACAATTCTCAATATCTTCACTGTTTCATTGTAATGTGGTTTTCTTTTTAATGCCATCTTGACCCAGTTTTGAGACACAGACTAGCTCAAGGCTAGTGTGTTTCCTTTCTGAAGCAGCCAATTAAGGATTAAGTCCACACTTTAACCACTTCCCTTTTTGGCCTCTCGCACCCATGATCACTAGAGGCCCACCAGAATCACCCCTCAGCCAGGTACCATACAGGTAGCAACTGCTTCAATGCTCTGAAGTCTGCAAGGTTATTTAAGCTAGCCAATCCACAGGGGCCCCCATGGAAACCTAACTGACCTCCCCTCAAACAAAGAAATGAAATACAAACAGGTTAAAATAATTTTTAAATAAAACTCAGAAGGCTTACTTGATTTTTCTGCAAAACCAGAAATAAATGAATAAAGTAATGTCAACCCTTGAACAAAATGGGTTTGAATGGCATGGGTCCACTTATACACAAACTTTTTTTTCAGCAAATAAAGCCAGTACTATAAATGTACTTTTTCTCCCCTATGTTTTTCTTTATAGCATTTTTTCTAGCTTACCTTATTGAAAGGATACAGTATATGATACATTTTACATACAAAATATGTGTTATGTATTTTATTGATAAGGCTGTTTATTTTATTGATAAGGCTTCTGGTCCACAGTCGACTATTAGCAGTTATGTTTTGGGGGAGTCAAAAGTTACATGTGAATTTTTGACTGACACTGCATTGTTCAGGGTCAAGTGTGTGTGTGTGTGTGCGTGTGTGCGCGCACGCGTGTGTGTGTAGGCACCTCTTTAAATTCTATGACCAAATGTTCTTTTTTTTTTTTAATTCTTAAGGTTGTTTTTTTTCCCCAAATGTTTTAGCTTATTTTACCCAAATCTTTTTCTTAAATTTCTTTATTGGTTAAGGTATTACAAATGTGTCCTTATCCTCCCATTAACCCCCAACCTCCCCCCCTGCCCCACTCATGCTCTCTTATGGCATCCGACAAGCATGTCAACTCACACGGCCAGCAGGCTGGGCCCCAAGTTTGACATGCTTGCAA
>NW_006288121.1:2146030-2207084 GCF_000327345.1 Myotis davidii | reverse complement strand
GTATTGAGATCCCACCTACTTTGTTCTTCTTTCTCAGGATTGCTGCAGCTATTCGAGGTCTTAATACAGATTTCTTGTTGTGTTTTGGTATTTATTTATTATTTAATACTCACTTGAGGATATGTTTTTATTGATTTTAGAAAGAAAGGAGGGGAAACAGAGAGAGAAGCATCGATATAAGAGGAAACTTCAATAGGCTGTCTTCCATAACACACTGACCAGGGATCAAACCCAAAACCCAGATATAAGACCCCACCTGTATACAACCTTTCGGTATAAGGATAACACATTCCAACCAACTGAGCCACCCGGCCAGAGCTAATTTTTTTTATTATTTATTGCTAAGGTTTAAACCTCCTTTTCATTCTGATAAATCTCTCAGAATGGATAAAGTATAGGCTGACAAAGATAGTGGGGAGAAATGGACTTGCAGGGAGAATGAGTAAGATAGACGATGGTAAGAAAAGTAGTTTTCCTCTTGTGAAATTCTAGTTTGAACTACTTATGTCTCAATCTGCTCTTTCAGTGCATTTCTCCCTTCTGCTTTTTTGTTTTACATTTATCTTAAAGACCAAGACAGAATATTTTGCTACCGAAATCAATGTATCTTTCATGAACAATAATGATGGCATAACTAACTTTTATTGAGTGTTCTGGCATAACGCAACACATATTTTAGTTCATTTATATGCCACAATAACCCTAAAAAGTCTACTATTTCAATCCTCATTTTATCAATTAAAAAACCCAGGCTTTGAGAGGTCAGTTGCGACAGAGTTCATCTCCTTGCTACATGGGTAGTGTCAGATGGCCTAATATTTCGTGTTATTGGCAGAGAGAGAAAACTTATCTCAGGAACTGACATGTGTAAACTTGAGAGCAGATGCCCCTGAGGAAGCTCTTGATGATAAGGGGATCCTGGTGGGACATTTATCAGAAGGGCAAAAGCAATCACCACTGGACCTTCTGTCCTGTTTAGGGGGAACGGAATGTTCCCCTGCCTTTCTCTGAGCCCTGACTGCCAGCCGGGTCAGCTCTTGGTTTTGATTTTATGTCAAAGAAATCAAACTGACTGCAGCAATCTGTGTGAGGGAAAGGGACTCCCACCCCAGAGCCTCAATAAATCTTATCAGGGCACAGCGTAGAACAATAGAAAAGCCACATGATTGCCCTCCCTCCATGGACACCCCAGCTGCCACTTTATTGTGTTCTGTGCGCCTGGGGAGCCCCCTGTGATATTGAAGCCCTCCTTCTCACTTTTCTCTCTAACAGCAGCACACCTTTCTTATTTGCTGGACTACTGCTTACCCCGCTGAGATCTCTGGTCTTACTCAAATAACAGCCATTTCCTCAAAAGAATGGCATCTAATTAAATTCCAAATGACAGTGTTTTACAAAAAGGATGTTTCATTTTTTTTGCAAGTCACTAATTCTGTTCCTTCTGATGTTCTCTTGCTTGTTCAGCCTCTCACTTCAAGGCATTCTGACACAGATTTCAAACACTCTAGAAGGAAATAAAATGCAAGGTCCTATGGCATTTAGAATAATTTATGCATCTCATCCTCTAGGCTAACAGCCAAAGTGTAGTTGGAGAAATTTCCTTCACATTCTATTAAGCTCACGCCACAATAAATCCTTTCGGAATGAAATCTAAATTGCAATTGTACAGATAAATCTGGGGAGAAAAATAGGCCGGTGTTATTCTGCACTCTCCCCCCGACACACAAATGTTTGTAAAGTTCACTGAAAATAAAATTGTCAAGAGAATATCTGGTAGAAGTTCAAACATTCCAAGTAAAGTTTGTTGCAGTTGGTAAGAGGAATGCACATTTAAAAAGGGTCAATTACCATTTATCATGAGATGCTGTCCTGAATGAAGTGTATTTACTCTGGGCAGCCAAGTACATTCTGTGTATCTTCAAAGTGATGGGAATCAGAAAATAATAAGCCAGTCACGAGGTGGAGGTTGAGGCTCCTACATGGCCTAGAGTTGCAGACTCTAAGGGACTTTCATTGGTTTTCTCTTTTGGACACACTTTTGAAATGTTCAAAAACTATAAATGCCCTACATTTAGCGTTGAAGAGGCACATATGTAGGAGATGTTTCTTAAAGTGGCCACTGGCTGCATCAGGGAAATCAGCATCCGCTAAGAAAGTAGTTTCCTGTTGGCAATCCTGTCTTTTCTCTACTTTTGCGCTCTCGTCTACCCTGCCTCTGTTGATGCTTCAGCCCATGGTAGTGGGATGCAGGCATGAAATCTGGCTGCCTATAAATGGGAGGCATGCAGGAGGCAAATGTTTGGTTCTGTTCCTACAAGCTCCTTACATCTCCAGAGCACGCCCTCATAATGAGAATGCACTTAAACTCATGGTCATGATATTTAAAAGCAGAGTCAGGCTTATGGGAACCAATTGGCTTCACGATTGACATCTTAATAGCTTCCCTGTTGACTACGTCATGTGTAACTTCTTCCTTGGAGAGCTCTGGAAAATTTCATTCTATTCTCAAGTTATCCAAAGGCAGTTTGCAGTGAAATCTTCTCACTGTGGCCTGCTCACATCTCCGAGGCTTTATCTCTAATTGTTCAGATCCTTGTCTCCACATTGGATCTGAAATCTGGATCTGCTCTTTAATAACATTTGACTGTAGGCTTGGTGCAGGCTTCATCTGTCTCTGGAAGTGAAAGCACTTGATTTTCCAATTCCTTTCTTTAACTCAGGTTTGCTGAGCTTTGTAATAACCACAAAGCCCTTACTAACCATTAATTCTGAGGACAAGTCAGCAGGTAAAATATTAACCTTATACAAAACAACAGACAACAACAAAATAGAATTTATATACATATGTGCATAACCCATGGACACAATAGTGTGGTGAAGGCCTGGGGGCGGTGTCGAAATGAAGGAGGTCAGTGGGGAAAGAAAGGGGAACATCTGTAATACTTTCAACAATAGAGATAAATAAAAACTTTTAAAAAAAGAAAGAGATGCCCGCAAGGGCCTACATGATAAAATAAATGGATAAATAAATAAATGAATAAATGAATAATATATAAGTAAATAAAAAATAAATTTGATTCCATTACTTCGGGGACAGTAATTAAATACAAACCTAAAATAACTCAATAAATTTATATTGACGAGAAGAGAAATGATATGTGTCATTATCCTGTTTCGTTCTCTTTGAGGAGGAAAGTTAACCTCTTCTTCAGGCAGTCTTGATTGTCTGGGTTGCCCAGTGATTTTTAGACAATGCAAAAGAGAGTTCTTGTATAGATGGGTACACCTTGGCAGGTCTATCTGATTTCACATGGAAATTTGTTAAATTGTGCTGTGCTGTTACTTTGGGGGAAAATAAATGTATAATTTGCTAAAAGGGAGTGGGCATTACTCACATGTTGATGGGCTTGAGTTTTCTTCCATGAACATGGTATGTTCTTCCATTTGTTTTTCTGCCAATGCCATGGTGTTTTGATTATCATAGCACTGTAGATAATTTGGAGTTAGGTAATGTGATAGCTCTGGCTTCATTCTTTTTCTCAGGATTGTTTTGGCCATTCAGGGTCTTCTCTGGTTCCATACAAATCTGATATTTTTTGTTCTATTTCTTAAAATAATGACATTTGTATTTTGAGGGGGATTGTATTAAATCTGTATATTGCCTTGGGTAATATGGGCATTTTAACTATGTTGATTCTTCCAAACCATGAACTCAGAATATCTTTTCATTTCATTTCCTTTTCAATCTCTTTTAATAATGTTTTGTAGTTTTTAATATATCCTTTGTTAAGTTTATTACTAGGTTCTTTATATCCTTTGTTAAGTTTATTACTAGATATTTTATTCTTTTGGTTGCAATTGCAAAGGGATTTTTTTTCCTCTCTATTTCTGGTTTCATTGTTAGTATATATAGGAAAGCAGTGAATTTTTGCACATTGATTTTGCATCTGCAACTTTACTCTATTTATTTCTTCTTTCTAATAGTTTTTTGGTGGAGTCTTTAGGGTTTCTATATACAAAGTTATGTCATTTGCAAAGTGTTACACTTTTACTCTTTCTTCCCAATTTGGATGTCTTTTATTTCTTTCTGTTGCCTGATTGCTCTGGCCAGGACTTCCAGAACCATGTCGATGGGAGTAGGCATCTGGTCTTGCTCCGGATTTTAGAGGACAAGCTTTCAGGTTTTCACCATGGTGTATGATATTGGCTGAAGTTTGTCTTGCATGGCTTTTATTATGTTGATGTACTTTCCTTCTATACACATTCCATTGAGTGTTTTATTTCTGAATATATGTTATATCTTAAAATGCTCTTTCTTCATCTATTGATAAGATCGTATAGATTTTTATTCTTTGTTTTGTTAATATGGTGTACTGCATTGGTTAATTTGCATATGTTGTATCATCCTTGTGCCCTGGAATGAACCCCTCTTGATTGTGATATTTTTTAAAATATATTTTTATTGATTTCAGAGTAGAAGGGAGGGGGAGAGAGAGATAGAAACATCAATGATGAGAGAAAATCATTGATTGGTTGCTTCCTGCACACTCCCGGGGATTGAGCCTACAATCTGGGCATGTTCCCTGACTAGGAATTACTATCTCTGACCTCCTGGTTCATGGATGGATGCTCAACCACTGAGCAACACTGGCTGAACAGCATTTGTATTTTTGACTGAGTTACTTCATATAGTGCAGTCATTTATTATTATTTTTTTAATGTATCGTATTTGATTTGCTAGTATTTTATTTGAGATTTTTGCATCTGTATTCATTAGAGATACCAGTCTGTAGTTTTCCTTTTTAGTGTTATCTTTGCCACTTTTTGGTATCAGGACTATGTTGGCCTCATAAAATATGTTAGGAAGTATTGCCTTTTCTTCAATATTTTGGAGAGTTTGAGAAAAATAGGCAGCAAATCATCTTTGAATGTTTGGTAGAATTCACTAGTGTAGACATCTGGTCCTGGACTTCTATTTTTTTAGAGGTTTTTGATGGTTGTTTCAATTTCATCAGTGTTAATTGGTCTGCTTCCAATTTATCATGATTCAGTCTAGGAAGATTATATATTTCTAGGAACTTATCCATTTCCTCAAGGTTATTAAATTTGGTGGCATATAGTCTTTCATAGTATTATAGTATAGTCCAGAGGTGGGCAACCCTGTGGCACCCGTGCCAAACATGGCACACCAGTAACTTTTGCTGGCACGTAAAACCTCTCTTATAATCTTCCATTTACAATTTTTTTTTCTTAATATCGACTTTTTTATTTTTCAGATAAATTCAGTGTAGGTCCATCTTAGCGGCTGATCGATGGTTCTCTCCCATCGATATTTCTAACTCTCTATCTCTCTCCCTTCCTCTCTGTAAAAAATCAATAAAATATATTTTAAAACAAACAAACAAAAAACTAACTATTGAGGACTTGGAATGAGATTCCAGAAAATTTTTTCTGTTTAAAAAACTTTGAAACAGCGTTACTCTCCATGTTTTCATCCACATACGCTTGTGAATCTTTGTTCTCAGTGATGAATTTTGTTAAGTCTTGTAATAGGAGTAGCCTGACGGATGAAAGTAGTAGCTCATGCCTATCTCTGAAGGTCACGAAAAATAAACCTGATGTAAAATCTCTGTCATCAGTGATGCAGCAGCAAAAGTCCCACTGATAATATCAAACGGAGTCATAAAGTTTTCTGTCGGACTATCAGTGTACATGTATACATTAAAAATTAAATGTGTTTTTCATCATCACATACTGTGTTTTCATCGCTCAAAAAATTAGGGTTGGCATGCAGAAGAATTTTGAGTCAGAGATTTTGCTGTTTTTGGCATGCACTCACAAAAAGGTTGCCCACCTCTGGTATAGTCCTTTGTATATCCTGTGATGACTTCTCCTCTCTCATCTATGATTTTGTTTATATGGGTCTTTTCTCTTTTTCTTTAGTGAGTCTAGCCAGGGTTTTATCAATTTTGTTAAATTTTTTAAAGAATCAGCTCTTTGTTTTACTAATTTTTTATATAGTCTTTTTGTTCTCTAATTCATTAAATTGCGCTCTAATTTTCATTATTTCCTCTCTTCTGCTTACTTTGGGTTGCTTTTGTTCTTCTTTTTCTCATTCTTTAAGATGTGATATTAGGTTGTTTACTTGGGTTTTATCTTGTTTGTTGAGATTGGTTTGTAATGATATAAACTTCCCTCCTATTACTGCTTTTGTTGCATCCCAGAAGTTTTTTTTTTAAAATATATTTTATTGATTTTTTACAGAGAGGAAGGGAGAGAGATAGAGAGTTAGAAACATCGATGAGAGAGAAACATCGATCAGCTGCCTCCTGCCAACTCCCTACTGGAGATGTGCCCGAAACCCAGGTGCATGCCCTTGACCGGAATCGAACCTGGGACCCCTCAGTCCACAGGCCGACGCTCTATCCACCAAGCCAAACCGGTTTTGGCGCATCCCAGAAGTTTTCATATATCATATTGTCATTCCTGTTTGTCTCTCTATATCTTTTGATCTCACTTTTTATTTCTTCTTTGGCCCAGTCATTTTTAGTAGTATGCAGTTTAATCTCAACATATCTGTGGGTTTCTTTACTTCCTTTTTCGCTATTGATTTCTAATTATAAAGCATTGTGGTCAGAGAATATGTTTGGTATTATTTCACTCTTCTTGAAATCGCTGAAGATAGTTTTGTGACCCGACATATCTTTGAGAATGTTTCATGTGCACTGGAAAAGAATGTATAATCAGATGTTGTGGGATGAAAGGCTCAGTAAATGCCAATTATGTCCATGTGGTTTAATGTGTCCTTTAAGGCCAATATTCCTTTTTTAAAAATTTATTTTTTGTTGTTGAAAGTATTATAGATGTCCCCTTTTCCCTCCATTGATCCCCCTCCACCCTCCACCTATTACCCCTCCATGCCAATATTTCTTTATTGATTTTCTGTTTTGATGATCTATTTAAGTGCTATCAATGGAGTTTTAAGATCCCCGACTATGACTGTTTTTGTCTGTTCCTCCCTTTGGTTCTATTAGTAGTTACTTTATATATTTCAGGGCTCCCTGATTGGGTGCATGTATATTAAGAAGTGTTAGGCCTTGTTGATGTAGTGTCCCTTTATCATTATAAAATGTTCACTTTGTCTCTTGTTACCTTTGTTATCTTGAAATCTGTTTTGTCATATATAGTATGGCTATACCTTTACATCTGTGGATGTTATTTGCTTGAAGAATCATTCCAGCCTCTTACTTTGAGTCTAACTTTGTTTTTGCAGCTTAGCTATGTATTCTGAAGGCAGTATATGGTTGTTCTTTTTTTAAAATCCAACCTGCTATTCTGTGCCTTTTTATTGGTGAATTCTGTCCACTTACATTTAGGGTAATTATTGATGTATGAAGATTTTCTATGGTCATTTTTATCTTTTGTTTTCTGGTATCTCTCTGCCTCCATTGGTTATTTCCCTTTGTGTTTCTGTCTGTTGTTTTTCTTGGAGGGATTCCATATTTCTTTCCTCTGTTTCCTATTTTCTTAAGCTACATGTCTTAGTTTGGGTTTTATGTGTGTGGTTACCATTAGGTTTATGAAAAAGATTTATATATACAGTAGTCCTCTTTCTTTTGAATGCATCTAATCTCCATCTTCCTTTGCAAATCAGACTTTCACCTCCTCCACTTTTATGTTCTTGTTGACTCAAATTATCTCTGTTTATGCTGTAAATTTGATGGTGATCTTAAGAATAGTTTTGTGACCTTTTGTTCTTTGTTTCAGGAAGAACAACCCCTTGAGGATTTCCTGCAATGGAGGTTTCTGGTGATAAATTCCCTCAGCTTCTGTATACCTGAAAAAGTCTTTATTTCTCCATCATATTTAAAGGATAACTTTGTTGGATATAGTATTCTTTGCTGGAAATGTCTCTTGTTTAGTAGTTTAAATATTTGGTTCTACTCTTTTATGGCTTGTAGAATTTCTGCTGAGAAGTCCCATGATAAACAAATTGGCTTCCTTTTATAGGTTCCTTTCTTCTTTTCCCTGGCTACCTTGAAAATTCATTATTTGTCTTTAATTTTTGACAGGTTCAATACAATGTGCCTTGGAGAAGGTCTCTTTGGATTGAGGAAACTAGATGTTCTGTTTGCTTCTTGGATTTGAGGATCTACATCTTTCCAAAGGTTTTGTAAGTTTTCAGCCACTATTTGTTTAAATGAACTCTCTATTTCCTTCTCTTTCTCTTCTTCTGGTGTGCCTGTTATTCTTATATTGCTCTTTCTGATAGAGTCAGACAGTTCTTGTAGAGTTCTTTAATTTTTTTATGCTCCAGTCTCTCTTTTATTCCCTCTGTATAAGTTTTAGATTTCTATCTCCCTTTCTCCACCTGGTCCATTCCTTTTTCTATGCTGTTAGTTCATTCTTGATTTCTTTTATTGAGTTCCTCATCCCCATTTTTCTGTTTGGTTCTTTTCTGAAGTTTTAATCTCTTTGGTAAAGTACTCATTTTGTTCATTAATTTGTTTTATGTGTGCATTAAATTGCCTGTTTGTATTTTCTCATATCTTGTCAACTATTTTGTAGAACTGCAATCTTGAATTCTCTCTCATTTACATTACCTATTCCCATGTCCTTGAGTTTATTTTCTGGAGATTTTTCATTTTCTTTCTGAGCTGTCTCATTATGTTAGCTATTCATGGTATTCAATGTATTCCTTCTCTGTCCAGGCATCTATGTATGAGTTGCATTTCTCTAGCAGACTAATACAAAGAGATCTCTTATTTTCCAGTAGGTGGCACTGAATCACATTTTTGTTTAGCTTTGTGAAATCCCAGTGCTGCCCTTGTAGCCACACACTGTCAATGCAGCTGCAATGCATGGGGGAGGAATAGGCTGGAGGAACCAACTTGCTTCTTTGTTGTTTTTCCCTCCCTGTAATGGCGATCTTGCTGGAGTGTCTTCCCTGTGGCCTGACCTGGGACTGCTCACAGACTGCCCTCTTTGCTCAGGAAAGGAAGAGATTCCGCAGTACCAGTTCTGGGGTTTGCAGATACAGTAATGTGCTCCACAACCTCACGCAGAGAGTGAAGGACGGTGAGCTCTGGGAGGCTTCAGGGTGGCAGGGCTTTTGGCTTTCTCTGCCTGGAATGACAACCACCTGACAACCATAGCCACACACCCATGCTGTGTCCTTCCCAGGTCTCTGGGCTCAGCTGCAGTTCATCCTACTTTCTTTTTCATGCTGAATGCCCATTGAATCTCTTTGCTCCTTCCAACTCAAGGGAGCACCAGCCACAACTGGCTCCCTCCCCTCTCTGGGCTGAGCCCCACTATGTGTTCCTGGCTGCAGGACTATGTCTATGGCTCATCTGAGCCCTTCTCCCTTCCAACCTCCCCCTTTTGCTCCCATTTGCCCACCTTTAGGTATTTCAATGAGCAGGTCTCTCAGCCTTGCTCATGCATTGGGCAGGGAATCCTGAGTAATAGCTGTTCAAATTTTTGAAATTTTAAGGAGAGAGACCAAGGGGATCTCTCATACCGCCATTCCTGTAACATCACCTGGATGATCCTTCTAAAGTAGTTTGGATTATATGGCACCTCTGCTTAGAAACTTTCAAGTGTATCTACTGCTTTGAGGAGAGACTCTGAAGTCCTATGAATGTCATCAGGATTTTAACCCTCTGGTTTCAGCTTACTCATCAGCTATCTGCTCCTTGCTCCCCTTTCACAGCCAGTCAATTTGCTCACTACTACCCTGTTCTAATATGTCTGTGCTGTCCCTGGTGAAATTGTTCTCACTTGTCAAGACCAAGTTCAAATGTCAAATTGTTCTCACTTGTCAGACCAAGTTGTTCTGTGGGAACTCTCCTGACTTGTTCCATACTGAATAAACTCTTCCCTTCTCTGTGACTTAATTGTACTGTGTAAATATTTCTACTCTGGGACTTATACTACATTATTTAGCATATTGGTTTAAATGTTTGTCTCTCCCTCTCATACTGTAGGCTAACTTAAAGCAGGGACCTTTTTTTTTTTTTAACTTTGTAGTCAAGCAGATTGCATAGCACAGGCTAGACATGTAATAAACGCTTGCTAAAACAAGGAGAAAACACTCCCAAGTACCTTTCAGAGGGTTCTGATTCTGAAATAAAGGACCAGTGAGGAGAAGACGTGGTCTCCAGATTCATTGGAGATACACCTAGAGCTAATTTAAAAGTTGTATGACTGCCATTAGCACTTTTATTTGCCCTGCATTATTTAATGAAATGGTACATGCTAATGGTTTTTAAAAGCTCTGGCATTACTCTTTTTCTATGGCTAGGGAAAGTTGCATGACTTGCATCAGTAATTTTTCACTTTTGGCATCATAAAGACAATTCACACCATTTACAATTGCAGTTCTGAATTTACTCCATGATATCAAAGAATAATGACTATAGTCCAAAAGATCCACACAGACGTAAGGTTTAAAAAATCAGAGTTGAGTTGCACAGAGCAATTGCTCAATATTTGACTGGAATTCTCCCCAGATTTTGGCACCTACTTCCTGGCTCTGGGTTCAGGACTGTACGCACTTGGTGTTGTTAAAAAGATAGTTCAATAGTAATGGATGAGGAAACAGGGAAACAATATTTGGAATTCATAACATCTCACTCCAGACATTCTACGTAAATTAGCTGAGGCACACATCCAACAGCCCCTGAGAAATACATACAATCATTTCCAGTTTGGGGAAAGGGGATGGAATAATTGAGCAACTTCAATAATTCATTTGAAAACTCATTGGAGCTCATAAACCAAGACGAGTGACAGAGACAAAAGCTGAACTGAAACACCCTGACTTATTCCAGTATTAGGATTTAAACTGCCAGCTAAAAACTCAACTCCCTGATCCAGAAGAACTCAGCATTTGAGCTCTGTGGGTTGTGGACAGGGATCAAGTCTCCACACATTTTCATCGATGCCATTCTAGGTCCTTCATTTCCTACAGCTCATTCTAGTTGGTAGTGGCACCCTCACTAGGACAGGCTCAGAACAAAAAGGATTTCCTGTGTGTCCTTATCCTGTAGCTCTGGACACTTCACTGATTGTCTTCTGCAACAGGTAAAATGTTTCTAAAACCAAAGGTGGAAATGAAACAAAAATATGTTAAAAGACAAGGGTAAACATATTTAAGAAATTAAAACAAAATGATCATTTATTATTTTTAATATGTAGTTAAATATGACAGCAGTATTACACAAATTGTTCCCTTCTCCCCTTTCTAAAATCCCAAATTTGTTGACTTCAACTGAAAGTGAAAAAAAAAAGAACAAAACATGATTTAATTCTGAAGATAGCATTCAACAGAGAAAACACAGGCAACAATTGGTCACCACCTGCTTCCAGACCTTTAAAGACGAATTCTGTCACGATGGTGGTCGATACACTGGCTTTCTTACAAAATTATTACCAGGGAAAGAAAAAGATTTCCCATGTAGTGTCAGTAGGACCAGAAGAACTATAGAAAAACTTGACATAAGAAGCTGTGTAAAGAACACTTAATGAGTTATTGCAATCATAGGGATCTTTAGATAGCAAATCAATGAACTATAAGGAAATACATTCAAACTTAGATAATTTTTCTTACAGTGAAAATAATCAAGAAGCTTGCAGAAGTATGTAGCATCTGAATTACGGAATTTAAACAGTGGATTTCAGTAGAGATCACACCTCTTCTGCTATCAGACACCATTAGTGCAAATTTAGATACAATCATTTTTACATTTGCAGGTTCAGGTACATCAAGCATGAAGTCATATGCGTACGTTATTTTTTCATGAAGAATTCAGCCTTGGAATGTCTTATTAACATAGAAAAGGAAACAGAAATGATGCCCAGAGGACTGGAGTAACTTCAAAATGCTCAGTTTTCCAAGCACTGTATTAAATTAAGTTTTGGAAAACCTCTGCAAAATTAACCTTCACCTGAAAAGCATGTCCTTGATTTGATGGAAAACAGTGAGAAACTAGCTTGCAATGTGCTGTGCTCACCCACACAGTCTCTCCTCTTGTTTGAGGCTGACTGAGTTTAGAAGGTCAGATTTCCCCCGCAGTGTTCTCTCTCAGCAGCACCACAGTGGGCTTTGTGATCCTGACAAAGGGGATAATTATACCCACTTCGAAAGGCATTTACAAATATTCTGTGTGCTGGTGCAACTGGCATAAAACACAGACAGCCCCCTGGGTGTCCAACTTTTCCTTTCACACTTCAACATTTCAAATTACTACAAGCAGAATTACCAGAAACAGTAGTAAATTCCTGGCATTGGGAGTTCCCATGATCCCTGCTGGCATGCAAAAAAGGCTGTCTTTTCCCCCCCCTGAAAATAATGTACTTCCCAGGCACTGTCCAAATACCTCAAATGAGGCAAATGAAAGATTTGTTTTGACCAACCTCTGAAAAAACTGAACCCTGTCAGACAGAGCCCCAGAATTTAGTAATAATATATACAAAATGTCTGTGTCTAAAGAAACTTAATTCATTGCCCTAAAATTATTTTAACATTTCTTAGCGAGAGAAGCTCTGATTTCACATAATGGTATTTTCAGAGTTGCCTGGTGGAGGACACTTAATTTGAGAATTTATTGCCCTGCTACTAATATGACAAACTGAGTGTATTTTTGTTCAAACACCTTGAAAATGATGACTTAGACTCAACTACAGTGTCTAGACAATATTCCTCGAGTCTGGGTCCTGTGATGGTCAAACTTCATAGAGATCCAGCTAGGGGTCATAGTTGAAAGTTCCCTTTCTTATCTTTTCCTCAGAAAAGTTACTTCTGTTTTCATTGTATCTTATTGCCTGTGTATGGTTGGCTCCCTCGTGGTCCCTGGGATAAGGGAATCAAAGAACATTCCTTGTAAGTCACAGGAAGATAAATACAAGTCTTTTTCTGGTTATTCCCTGACCGTAAGTAACCCAATTCCCTATAGCAAAGGCCTCAGCGATTTATAATGAGTGCCATAGAAGTACAGACAGGTGATGGCTGAGTTTTAGAGGAGCTAGGGGCATCCTTTGCTTTCTGCATGCCATGTGTTTCTAGCATAACTTGCAGGATCTGTGCTCCAGTATCTGAATGACCTAAATTTGAGCAGAACCTAATTGAATATTTATTTGCACGTTGCTCTGAAGAAGTTGAAAACTCTGCTTGGTAGCATATTTTGATATTATTTTTTCTCTGAATTACGCCCCATCGACCCACTCCTATGTTTTTATCTCTCCCCACATAGCAAACTTCTAAATTAGTTTCATGCTATGTGTCTATTCCATAGGCACAACAGGTTTTTAGCTGGGCGATGAATAAGAGATATAAATACATAGTTTTATAATGCTTGGGGACTGAGAGACTATGTTTAAAAATCAACATGGCACGTCAAAATTTTTTACTGTATTTCCTTAGGAGAGAATTTCTTTTAGTAATTCTCAAATGCTAATAAATCTTAGAAATTAGAAAAAGATGAGTACTAGCATATGGTTTGCATTATTTTTTCCAGCCTTTTGTTCTGGATTTAAAGGAACATAAATCTTTCAGTGTAGACAGTGATCTGGAAATTAACAAGAATTAACATTGAGAAGCCAATGATGATGTAATTCACAAACTTCTAGGGAGACTTGATTCAAAAAATTAGGTAACTTTACTCTCACAATTACCACCTTACTTCTTGGCAATAATCATTGTGAGAACAGTGGGCACTAAATAGTTTAAAAGTTATGTGAGGCAATAACGAGGCAATGGTATTACATTTTAATTTGAAATCGAATATCCACTTAACCAAAATGCTAAGTAACACCATATTATCTGATAGAACAGTAGTAGAGTAGAAAATTGTATATACACTTGAGGCTCTCCTCGGTTATGGTTTTCTGATTTCCGTGATTGTCTTATGAGAGCTCACTTGTCAGTATTCTATACCCTTAGACTTACTTTGCAAAGAAGGCTTTCAATTGTGTGTCCATACTAGCAACTTGTAGTCAATAATTATGAATGCTTTCAAAGTCTGGTTGGTCTTTTAGCAAAGGAATAAAGGGAGACATGATATTCCAGTTGGGCGTTTGTTGTTATTTGTGGGGATATCAAGAGGCTGACTTTGTATAACTTCTCCAGGTATTTTAATTGGTGCAGAAGAGACACAAGTACAAAAGGATGGGATTCAGATTTATACATAGGAAATGATTGACCCTACAGGAAAACTGACATAAGGCACATCAAATTAGTAAAAACTTTGGCCTGACTTGAAACTCCCAATTTTCAGTTACTTGGGACAGTCAAATGTTTTGTTTTTGTTTTTGCCCCCATAGAGGGCCCCCCTCCAAAAAAAAAAAAAATCAGCATCAGAAATAGAAAGCTCATCCAGATATACTTAAAATTAGAAACGCCGAACTTCAACTTCTCTGCATGTTTGGAAGCTAAAGATAAAGGAACAAGATTTGTAGATGTGTGAAGTGACCAAAAGAAAACTCCTCAAAGCAAAGTCTCTGAGATGCTACAGTTTCTGAGATACTACAGCAAGTCCACAAACTGAAGCAAATGTTACCACAGTAGCTGTTATAGCAGCAAACATAACTGCCAAACGGCCTAATCTCTAGCTACCAAGTCTCCAGAGATAACTAATCTCCCAAAACATTTGTAAAGTCAAGAGATGGAGGAATAGATAAAGATATGATGTTGGGTTGTGGCTGAAATAGTGACTTTTTCCAGTCCCGTCTAATGCAAAGAGATTATGATTCCAAGTCTCATTGTGAGTGGAAACCTAGTTATGATAAACATTAAGTGATAAGGGAGACAGAAAATTTCCTTTTTTTATCCTGATATATTTTGCTCACTAGCTAATTCAGTAGATTTCCCAATCCCTCCAGGGGACATTAGTTGTCACAACTGCATTGTTGTGTGTGTGTGTGTGTGTGAGAGAGAGAGAGAGAGAGAGAGAGAGAGAGCGAGCTCCTGGCATATAGCCAATAGAAGCTCTGGAAACTGACAAAACAACCTACAATGCTCAGAAGGACTTCCACCCCTACTCCCCAACAAAGACTAATGAGCTCCAAAGTGTCAACAGTGCTGAAGTTGAGGACACTTGAGATGGTCTGATAAATGACAAAGAGCCACACACATCTAAAGTGCAAATGCTTCTCTGATACACTGGTGTTTCTGGGATATCTTAAAAAAATACGATGTTGATAATTTTTAAAAAAGGAACAGATATTGGTGCAAGAAGGTGAACTATTATGCTTAGTCAGAAAGAATTCAAGTGTCCTGGAAAGTTCTCCTGTGTCCAGCACAACTTTGGATATATATTTTTCTTCTCATTAATGAAATTAACACATTATTTAAAATAGAGCAAACAGCACAGATGTGCATGCAACGATGTCCCATTTTTCATAAACATTCTTCAGGCAAATACTTGATAGTTCCTTATCTAAGTAGGATCGAAAATTGGAATTGGATAAAGAAATAATATTGATCGGACCTTCTTGCCAAATTGTGTTTGAGGATTTTACCATAATACAAACAATTATCACTATTTGTATTTATTACTATATGCCACAAGATCTTCAATAATATTTAAGTTGATTGAGTGGTTAAATGAATAAAGAAATAAAGGAATGGATGAAAGTGCTCTTTAAAATGTAAAGTGCTTTACAAACACAATGTAGTATAAGTATATATGTAATAGGTAATGCTGCAGCCTCATAATATTTGCTCAAAAAAAACCCACAAAATAAAACAAAACACAACAACAACAAGAAACCTTCTCAGGCCAAAAAAAAAAGTTCAAACAGTTTAGAAAGCAAATAAAAATTGTGACGATATAAATGATAAGAAAACCTGCTATGGATATCATTCATTTTCAGGTACATTGGGGAAGAAATGAAACAAAGGCAGAAAAAATTTAAATGGCAAAAAGAAATAGTATTGTTAACTTAGATAGTAACAGGTAGGAGTGGGGAGCGGGGAGGAACCTGCAAACCCAGACAGAGATCCTGTAATAGCTAGAACTTGAAACCACAGATTGTTATTAAAATGGCGCCATTCTTAAAACAGCAACATGATAGAGGAAGATTGGTCCACTGTTCTACAGGACAGAGTAGACGGTCATACAGCACATAAAGTTAGGATTTAGAAGGACTGTGCCTTCTGAGATGCTTGGTTGACCTTACATGCCGACAAAGGAGTAATGACAAGGAGAACTTGCACAAAAAATAACCTGACAGGAGTTTCAAGTTCAGGACCTAGTTATGACAATGTGAAAATTACTTTTCTCTCCTGGACTCAATTTTCTTATCTGTGAAATGAAAAAGTTGAATTAGATGACCTCCCATGATTCTGGCATACAGATGCTGATGCCAAGAGTGGGGGCAGGGATGAGAAAGAAAAAGTAAGAGCAATCTTTTGAAATTAGTAAAGCACATAAAGTAATAAAATATCTGAAAAATGTCTGAAGAAATACAAAGCAAAATAACATTTTACAGGAGCAAGAAACCATAACCACAGGATCTATTTTTCAGTTAATCTTATTTAAATATTCATTTCTTATCGTGGAATGGATGTGTCTTGAACCATAACATAGCTTATAGCAAAACTTTTTCTCAAATATGCAGTAAGTCCTAGGAGCATCACCAAATTTATACTTCTTCAGAATGAGGAAATAAGAAGAATTTTTTTTTGCCAACAGTTTAATAAATTATACTCATCTGAGAAAATGTATTATCTGCATATTAGCATAATTTAAATTAATTTTATTCCTTTTATGCAATATATAGTCTTCATTTGCAAATTTTTACAATTAAAATTAAGTTCCACATATTTATATTTTAATGTGACAGCCCCTTACATTTGTGTTATGGGGATAAAAAATTATTTAAAGTTATTTGCGTTTGAGGTATTTCCTTCTAAAGGGAAGCCTGCTGGTCAGCTCCTAAGCCTCCCTTTGCTGTGAAGAATAAACTGGGAAATTAGAAGAAGCTAGAGATGCTAATGACTCTACTTAATAAAGAAGTGAGCCAGTTGAAGTAGGAACATAGAGGCCTTTGGTGTGGAAGAGGACAGATGGTTGGGAGAGAAGTCATGTAGAGGAATTAGTAAGAGAAAATATTAAGATGGGCAAAGAGAAACGTAAGTAATTAGTGTCTGCTTTGAAAGCATTCTCCTTTGGCAGTTTTTCAAGAAATGTATTGATCTGATTGTCTTTGAATGCTTGGTGTATTGATGAACTTTTTTTCCTGAATGCAAATGTGTGCTGGTCCTGAACCAAGAGCCGTGCTTTATTTGGGCTGCATTGACATATGGTTTTAAAAGTCTGTACATTTAGTCAATCTGCATAATAATCATCTTACAGGAAAGATAGGATGCAAATATTTTTATTTTCCCAAATTGCAAACTCTGACTCATGGAGATTAAAGTGATTTTGCCAAAATAACATAGTGGACACTCAAAGTTGTATCAGCTGGTATTGTTTTTTTTCATTATTCCATCATGCCTCTCTGAAATAAAAATTTAGTGCTTAGTTTAGCTAAGAACTACCAAATCTTCTTTATCCTCCTCCTTTTTCCTCAAGGGAGGGGGCTGGAAGGAAAGATCCCAGTAGCACCACATAATAGAATTTCTGTGACAACAGGGAGATTCTGTAATGTCCAACATGGTAGCGACAAGCCACATGTGGCTATTGAGCACTTGAATGTGACTAGTGTGAGTGAAGAAATGAATTTTTATTTAATGTTAATTAATTTACATTCAAATAACCACATTTGTCTAGGGAATATAAGATTGGACAGCCAGCTCTAGAAGCTACATGTGACAGATTAACAAATGCCCTAGGTATCTTGAACTAAAATAATTGGGGCAAAGTGTAGGTTATCATGTATCTTTAGTTTTCCATTTGTTAATATATCTGGAAGTCTACACCCTTTATAAACAAACCAACATTGTGGTCACTGCTATCTGACTCAAAGTATTTTTCTTGACTTTTAGTATTTTTATGTAATCATTGAATATTATTTTTGCAAATAATGAAGATGAATAACTAACTCCCTGTATATTACCATTCACTTGATTTCTGCAGAAGTTTGCATGTTTTCCTTTGCTACTTTTAATTTTTAAAATTGTGATTCTCTCTCTATACTCATAGTTTATTAAGCAGTGTACAGATGTGTCCTTTTTAATATATTATATATGTACAGTTCAAAGTATCAGCATCTATTCTGAATTTCCCGAAACTTCATGTATGCCTGCTCTTCTGTTTCAATAAATGGTCACCAAGAAGGAAACAGAGACATATAAAATAGATTGAAAATTTCATGAAAAAACGGGATTCAGCCAGCCTTTCCCCTAACCACTAAAGGATTCATGCACAACAGAAACATCTCACCACCCTTCAGTCTTTGTTCTGTTAGGAAGCTTTCCCACACTTCAGCAGCCGTTTTCCTTTCAAAAAGTTGTATCTATCACTTGGTGCTTTAGTTCACTGAACAATTCAGAGGGTTTTATGTTTTTCTACAGGATGGCCAATTCTCTTGAATAAAAAATGGAAGAGCCCTAACCGATTTGGCTCAATGGATAGACATAGAGCATCGGCCTGCAGACTGAAAGGTCCCAGGTTCGATTCCGGTCAAGGGCATGTACCTTGGTTGCGGGCAAATCCCCAGTTGGGAGTGTGCAGGAGGCAGCTGATTGATGTTTCTCTCTCATCGATGTTTCTAACTGTCTATCCTTCTCCCTTCCTCTCTGTAAAAAAATCAATGAAATATATTTTTTTAAAAAGAAAGATGAGAGAGTATAAAGATAACATTACTATTTCAGAGTTGTGTAAGAAGTTGGATATATAGGCAAGGTTTATATAACTGTCAATCAACTGCTGTGAGAAGCCACACCTACCACAAAAGCTAGTGAAAGAAGCATCATCTTATCCTAAAAGGAATCGTCTAAGTGTCCCTTATGTCTTTGTAGAATACCAGTTGCACCAGTTACATTGGCAAGTCATTTGGTTATCGCTATCTGATCAAACCTACGCCACACAAAAATAAGTTGGGATAGTTCATATAAACTGAACAGAGCTACGCAGAGAGATTGTCATCACATCCTTCAATCACCTTGTCTGTCAATATTTTTTGCAATTATGAACTAAGTACTTAGGAAAAAATTACCACCCTCAACAGGTACTTAAAAATATAAAACAAACTGCATGGGATGGAAAATGGCACTAGTTTACATGAGACAGTTGTGTAGATAAATATGGTACTGTTAGTGAGCTGCTGTCATTCAATGTAGACACTGTGTACAAGAGGTTAAGCTGTTGTGAAGTGATGTTTAAGAGATCTCTGCTTCTTGATACCAGAATCTGCAAATGGTAGACATTGTACCCTATCAAAACCAACGGCTTCTTGGCACAGGATGTAAGTTTCATGGCTCAAGATGCGATGAAGTTGTACACACAGTACCTTAATTTAAACTTTAGGAGCTCAGTATTTGGATATTAGCCACTTTCCTCCTCAAAAGGATGCCTTTTCTATCTTCGTTCAGGGGGAAATTTCAAGATCTGTATTTTCTTTACAGGGCAAATGACAGCTCCATTTAAGGAGTGTTGGGCATCTGGTTTATTTAGCCAGGGAGGGAAGGAGTCGATATGAATGAAAGGGTGGCTCAAATAGGCAGGACAACGATTGGCATTGCAACCAATTGAACCACTTTTGCTAAGTGACATAAAAATATTCTAATATTAAGGATTATTTTACAACTCTATGGAAGTATGCAGTAATGCACCTTGCATTTGTTTTGTCTTCATGACAAAAATGCACTCTTAGAGTCACAAGAGCCTGCCTTGTGTTAGTTATAAAGAAAAATATATTTATATATATTTATGTAACTACTATGTGCTTTAAAGAAAATTACTGTATGATTCAGCAGGGTTCTTTCATTCTTTTATCACCAGGGATATGCTGACTTAAATGGCTTCTTAGAAGGGAATCGACAATGAAATGGGCCTTTAGTACTGAAACGGCAAAAAGTAAAAAATACCCATATACTAAGAATCCCTTAACATTTTTGTTTAAAAAGTGATTAAGGAACTACTCATCCTTTTGTTTCCTTCAGCCAAGAGCAACTGTGGCTTCATAGGACTTCACAGTTGGGAAATGGAGGCAATGCTTCGTAAAGCAAATCAAGTTTTATTCTGAGGAGCGAGAATAGAAAGCTTCATTTGCTACTCCCTCTTTCCTAATCCTTAGCTAACAGGTTGGAAATTCTACCACAGCTCACAAAAGGGCATTCATTAACAAGGAAGAGGGAAGCATAGTTTAAACCTCCTGTGCAGATAAAAGTTCATCCTATAAAGTAATGAACCTGTTGGAACAGGTGGATGTAGACCAGAAAAAAACACAATCCTTTGGCCACACGTCTGATGAAAAGATAGAAAATTTCTTATTTTGTGTTTGTGTTGTTCCTGCGTGAGCTATTTTTCTCAGCAATCTTGACATTCATCATTGCTCTTTTGGGTGGAAGGGTTCCGGCTTTGGGACACAGTTATCTTTGAGACATCGGAGAAGAGTATATGAACCAAAGGTGTAGATCCTTTGTGAACTAAAGCTTTGTTATTAGTGTTCTTGTTCTCGATCCCTTTGCAACCCTGCACCTAAGCCGATGGCACTGTAATCTTGTCATAATTCTGGGAAGTCCACACGAGATGTTCTGGGTGAACTATAGATGCCAATCCTCAAAGGAATTCTATGTTCAGTGGTAAATTGTGGCTTTTATAAGTTTTCGTTTTTCTCTTACCCTTCCTGGGCTGGGCTTGTCCAAAAATCTTGTTTCCTTCAGGCTACAGCAGCTTAGGGCTCCCTGTGTGTGTGTGTGTCTGTGTGTATGTGTGTTTGTGTTTTTTTGTCTTAATGGTATAGGGAAGGTTTTAGTCTTAACACCTGTAAGCCAGCACTGGTGCTGTTCTGTCCTAGAAATCTTAGCACTGCTCTGATACAATAAAACCTTCCTTCTCTCCCACTGGTTCAACTTCAGCGTAGGCTGGGTGGCCGGAACCTCTCCGAAACTTCATCGCAGGCCATCTGCTTGGGCGTCTCTAAAAGAGAAAATGAAAACACAATGAACACCAGGGTGATGATCACATCTGAATATATTTGCCAGACAGTTTAGATTAACTTCTAAATTAAATTTAGTGATATGTGAAATTCTCTCTTATTACCACCATAGCTGGAATTACATACCCACAAAGCCCCATGACTGAATTTCCATTCTGGTACTATCAGCCCCTCTTAGGTGACAGGCATTTGCCATACCTACCCCATCAGATGTAGAGCTTCTCAAAGGTAAGCTTTACATCTCATGCATATTTATGTCTAAAAGATCCTACAAATGCCCAAATATAACTAGGCAAAAATAAACTGTAGTAGAAAAAATGTCTTCTTACTATGTAGCCATTGACACTTTCTCTTCTCTAGAAGTCAATAATGACATCATTTCATTTTATTAATTAACTTACTCAAAACTCAAGGCCATAAAATTCTGCAGGGTACTTAGAAGTGTACATCAAATTAGGTGCCAGATTTTCTGGCAAATAAACTAAAAGGAAAACCATTTAATATCTTAAAAAATTATTTATTAAGCTGAGACTTCATATATATTACTTTTTGTGCTTGAAAATTAACAGATGCCATGCCCTGAAAACTGAATCCAGCTTCGGAGGGCATGAACCATCCTGGCCCTATGCGCTAAATAATTGCCCATATGGTCACGAGTCCTAAAATGCAGGTTATTTCTATCGACAAAGGACTGCATGTCTCCCCAGTACTCCATCCATCAAACAAACATTAAAATTCATTTTATGGTCACAATGACACTAGAAACTATTAGTCTTCTTTTATGTCTACAATTTTGGAGTAAGTAATATAATAAATATTGAAGGAAGTTTATTTCTACCTAAAGAATTTCAATGTGAAAAAAAATGTTAAATATTAGTGTAGATATCCTGGCATTTGGCAGCTTTCTAGATTTGCCAATTATATTCCAATGTCAATGATTAGTGGCTGCAGAAGAATTTTCATACCAGGTATGAATGAGTATTAGTTCTACTTCCTGGGAAAATACCAATCAAGTTAATTACATTTTGCCTTCTAATAATATTATGTACTCTCTATGTAACATTATGTGGTCAGAATGCTTTATATGTGTTAGCTGATTAAGTCCATGATGTAAGTAGAACTGAATTATTCATATTTTTCAAAAGAACAAGTTAAAACTGAGAGAGAGGTAGGTAGAAAAAATGGTGTGTCTCTGTTGGAACTAAAAATCATCATCGTTAGAAATATACAAAGCGTCTCTAGGCAGATGGCCCTATAACTCATGGTTACTCCTGTCTGTGGGAAAATGCCAATATGCCATTGTACTCACTATTTATGACCACTACCCTGGTTTCAGTAACTTCACAAATGGACTTCTGAAGCCACAACTGCCCTAGTCCTTCTTTGAGTCAAGCAGCTCAACTATGTCTTATTTCTGAACCCCCACATTTCTAAGACCTACCTGGCCTGTGGGTCCAGCTGGCAAGTATGGCCTGTGAACTAGCGCTAATTAATGTACAACCCAGATAATGAGAATGTTGATAATGATGCCTGTGAAAGTTATATTTTGTTAAGCTCCTAACAGTAGTTCATGCTTTGTACTAGGTGACTTATATATGATCTCATTTGATATGCAGAACTCCATCATTTATATTTTTTCACACTCGTAAAGTTAGTAAGTGGCAGAGCCAAGATTTAAAATGAGATCTATCTACTTCCAAAGTTAATTCTCCCCACTGTAGAACTTAATTCTTAAAATTCAGTGGCTTGCGTATAGCTTATCTGAAATTTGTGAACATGGTTCTATTTTTATGTCAGTCTTAAAAATATACCCTTATCAACAAGTTCAGTATTCTGTTAATAAGTCAGAAACATTAAGTTAATTATTCTCTGTATTAGCTGAAAAGAATGCAAGATTAATAATGCTCATCACGTACTTTGTGATGATAAAGTACAAATAAAGTACAAAAGTTTTGGACAGTGAAGCTTCCTCTGTTAACATAATTGTAACTTATTTTCTGAATTAATTACCTTAAAATTTTCTCTTGATTTTTCCTACTATTTGTTATAAACACACACACACACAGACTTGCCATCAACATTTAAAATCACCAGAGATCCCGCCACTCACACATAATTTGCTTCAACGTTCAGTGTCCACCACTTATATGCATTTCTAGGAACAATGAATCATTGCACATACTGTTTTAAGAGCTCTTTTTCCCCCCATAACTAAACACTGAAAACAAACTATGCCTCTACAAAATTATTTTAAATGTTTGTAGCGTATATTATTTATAACTAAATGTTTTATATAATCAACTTGATATTTGAGGTAGTTTTCCAAATTTTTTGACAATATAAATAACATTACATTGACTAACTTTGCTACTCATCTGATGAATATATCTCTTACTTACTAGTTCCTTTTATAAACTCTCAGAAGTAGAATTATTGGGACAACGCGAATGAACAAAATATTTACAAAATCAGAAATGTCTAGTATGGTGCTAGATGTTGTGTTGAAGGACATATGACCAAAGAAAGGTTTGGAACATACTAGTAGTTTCTGGTCCCTTTGGGAGTATGTACATGTATTTTGTCTAGATTAAAATAAAATGCCTTTTTCGATAATGATATCTTAATATAGCTCTTTTTTTTCTTTTTGTTAAATAACTTTTTAAAAAAAATCTTTATTGTTTAAAGTATTACATGAGTCTCCTTTTTCCCCCATTGACCTTTCCCCAGTCACCCCCACCCCCCAGCACATGCCTTCACCCTCCTACTGTCTGTGTCCATTGGTTAGGCTCATATGCATGCAAACAAGTCCTTTGGTTAATAATGATATCTTAAAATTCATAATTGAACTCTAACAAATATCATACAACTAGGGTTTTAAAAATTTGGTCTGTTTTTACATTCTTTTGATTTTACATTTTCTCGATATCTCTAGCTTAGCCCTAAAGATACTAAAGAGTAGTAACTTTACCAAAATTCTGCTTTCTTTCTAGAATACTTTCACATATGACACAAATTAATTATATGATCTTAAATCATCTGATTTCTCTGGGCCTTTGTTCCTTCACTTGTAAAATATTATCTAAGTGTTTGTCCTCTAAACTCTTAGGATCCTTACATCGGCTTGCCTGAGATAATTGCCTTTAACGTTGTGGGGAAAAAAGAGTGATTTAAAAATTCCTCTGTATGGTGGTTCTTCTGATCATTGTCCCTCCTGCCTCTCTTCATGAACTTTTAGGTTTTCTAAATTTAAGGGAAATCTATATAAATTAGTCCTAATTGAAATGCTTTTCTATGTCGATCTTCAGTCCTTCAAAGGTTTCCTTATAAAAGAAAATAATGGGGGCAGTTCTCTGTGAGGGAATGTCTGAGTAGTTGGTTCTTATAGAAAAATCTTTAAAGTTGATGCTATAACATGAGGCATCTATCCAGTGGACAAGGGGGTCTAGACACCCGATGTCTAACACTGACACAAAGTGTTGTGGTCACAAGTCTGCATTTTTATGTGTTTCTCAAGGCTTAGACGTGTCTAAATCTGACTTCTTTTTAGAACAGCAAATTCACATTCCTGCAGAAACTGATAGGGGAAACAGGATCACTTGCTAGCAGGGCAGGATGTATGCTGAAATTGAAAAATTCAAATCAGAATGTAGTGGAATTCATTACAGAAATTCGGGAAGTAATGCTTTAAAACATTAGCGGGCATAATGCGTGGGTGATCTCTAATTTCATGCTGGAGAATTATTTATGTGATTAATTACATTCAGAAGTCAATGTTCACATTGATATGCCGGCTTGGGTGGGCTGTGCAATCAGGTATTCTCCCTAATTACTCCTTCAGTACTATTAATTGAACAGTCATCCAGATCTGTCTCAATGGTCTGTGGCAAGATAATTAGCTGAAATATACATAAACAAACCTGCAGGGTACCCTCAGTTAGCAGTGTACACACAACTGCAGCTGGAGACTTCTCTTCAAGCTCAGTCAGCAAAGCAAATAGTCCTTTGAGTTGGGTTAGATGAGCTTTGAAAGGAAGTTACTAGGCATGAGTGTAAAAGAAAATGGACCCGATTTAAAATTCAAGGCTCAGTTGGAAGACACTTGACAAGCAGCTGGCTGGAAATTTCTGGTGTTTTGTGCTGCCTTCTTTAGTGAACAGGGGGTCGTAGAAAGAAGCTGGGATCAGACTGAAACAGCATCTGTTAGCTCCCATCAGAGGACTTAGGTAGTCACATGATGTCTTTGTTACTCAGTTTCCCCATTTGGAAAATGAAATAAACTAGATTATTGTTTTTCAACTTCTTTTCTTTTTAAATTGAAAAAGTGCTTGTCACAGACCCTTTGTCCCACTGAAATCTTCCCTTGTAATCCAAACCAGATTGTGGTGAGTAGGTCTCCCTTCACTGGGAGGGAGGAGCCCCTGCTGACATGCTCTTCCCGAGCCATGAGGGAGCCTGTGGACCCTACACCTTCTCAGAGCATGTTTTTGGAAACTACAGAACTAAATCTGCATTTCTCAGGCTTGACTGTGCATACAGGTCACAAGGGATCCTGTTAAAATGCACGTGCTGGTTCATTAGGTCTGGGGGGAGGTTGGAACTCTGCATTTCAAACAGGGCCCCAATGCTGCTGCTGCTGGTCCACACTACACACACACGTTGAATAGTAAGGGTGGTGATTGTCTAAGGTCTCTTCAAAAAGGAACGTCTTTAAAAGTGAGTGTAGAAACGGTATTGAACTCTGACCTTCCTGTGTCTCCCATGGGCCTGCATGGGAACTGAACCCTCCTTGTATAGCTGGATTAACTTTTCCGTGTTTAGCTTTGATAAAGTTTGTTCATTAAAAGGGATTCAGTTTTCTTTCATATAACTCTAAATTCCAAATATCTCTATTCTCCTTATTTTGTGTTGGCTATTATTTCAGTTTTAACAAGTTACATGTCTGGTTTGCCAGGTTTAGCAAAATAGAGAACACCAGTTAAATTTGAATTTCAGGTAAACAGTGACTAATTTTTAAAAACTATAGTTCATTGGACACACTTATACTAAAAAAAAGTACTCATTTTTAAATTTGAAATTCCAACTTGTCTGGAGTCTTCTATTTTATGTGGCAACCCTCTCCATGCGGAAACACAGTGTGTTGGGGCCCTGGCCAGGCAAACTTGCAATCTAATTAAAAGGAACTGCTCCTGTTTGTGTCGTGCCTCTTTGCGTCATGGATCGTAGGTCACTTTTTCCTTAAAAAGAATCCTCAGATGGACTTGTCGTCTTCTGGGCTGGCCAAGAATTCCAAAAATAACTACCGTGTGAAGAAAGCCCTAGTGTCCTTTCACACATTTTCTGCTCATCTGAAAGTGGTTGCTCTTCTTCAGGTGGAAGCTGTTTTGTTGTCTCTTCTTCAGCTTGCAATTACTTGCCATTAGTATGCTGCCTTCATTCTCCAACTGCCCTGTGTATGATCCTGAAGAATTAGTCAACATAACCCAGAGCTGGCACATGTCTGAGATGAGAATTGTCCCAAAGCATGTAGAGAACAGCTACACACTGGGATAACAGAGCCATCATATTACTAAAGGGATTTTCTAAAAGCTAAAATATTCTTAAAACAAAAATTAAGTGATTCTCCATTAGCTGTTAAATTAAGTACATTTTTTTTCATATGGGAAGAAACATCTTTTAATCATACATTTCAAACATTTAGTGTCCATTAGTTTCTTTCAGAGCCTTTCTTTCAGAGTGCTTCACAGGCCTCACTACAAATAACATCACCGGGGGAGGTTTAAAAATTAAAACAAAAGTACTTAGGTTGAGGCCCATCTCAGCTAACTGATTCAGGATCTCTGGCTGTGAACTATGCAGGTGTATTTTTAAAAAATTCTTCAGGTCGGTCAGATGCACAGTGAGGGTTCAGAACACTGTCAAACCGTATTTCTTTTGGTCCCATGTCCATATCCCAGAGTGTCCCGCTCTGAGCGTTTGCCTGTGACATTCCCACTCATCTGTCCCTTAATTCACTTCATTATGTTTGCCTATCCAAACACTATCCATTTCACTTTATTTACAAGAAAGCTTCCCGGATCTCACGTAGAGATTAGAAGTCACCTTTCATTCTCCTGCATTATCTCAGACATTTTGTGGTACCTTTTCCCTCTTATTCTGTGACTTCTTTAGAGCACTTCACTATGCGGCTTACCCTTCATTCTTGACTCAATCCCTATTTGCTGGCTTGCTATGCTGGTCTATCCCCTTGGACCTTTTCTATTTCTTTTTCCCTCTTCAATTTGCCTCCTTTCCTGGTTTATAAACACTAAATGTTAACATGTCCTAAGATTTAGCTACAAACACTAATCTCTCTCTGTTCCTAGCATTCATTTTTATTTTATTGGGTTTCAATTTGATTATATTCTCACCTTCATCCATTCCTTTTCCCCTGTGCTTTTTTTTTTAAGGCACAAATGTGATTTGACCATCAGCTCAAACCAAATCTGTTTAAAATCCACCCCTCATGTTCATTCCTAAACAAACTCTGTCTTCTGACATTTCTAATTCTGTTCCTGGAAACAAATTTCCCAGTTGCTCAGATTTTGTATTTTTCCTTCCTTCTTTCTTCTTCACCTCATGCATTCAATGCAGAGAATCAGGACACCCCTCCACACCGTGACCACCAATTAGCTACAGAGTTGTTGGAAGCTGTTTAATTTCTTGGAATTCTCAATTGCTGATCTGTAGAACAGTGATAAAATGTCTACATTTACAAACCTCATTGGGAAGTAGGTGAGAATAAAAGATGATTGGTTGTAAGCACTTTCAGACACAAACTTCATGCAAGTGAAAATTGCGAAGTTCTATCTTTTTCATTCATGTGGCTCTTGAATTAGCCCCATTCAATGGATACCCTAATTCAGCTCTCAACTATCAAGTCATACATAGATTATTGATACAGCCTTCTAATTCTGCTCAAGTATTCTTTTACTCTACTAGCTTTCTCCACCCCCTTTCTATTTTCAAATTATATTTGAAAATATACCTGTCAATAGATATTAATATATAGCTGAATAAGTTGATTCCTCTTGTCTTTTCTCGACTTAATGCTTTTCTGAAATCATGTACTTCTCTTCCATGTAAAATGTCATCTCCTCTTCTTTGCTTAGGCAGAGCATAACACTTTTTAAGACTGTTCAAATACTACCTCTTAAATGAAATCCCCCCTGATTAATCTCTCTATCTTTCTTAAGAATTATATGGTATTTAATTGCCCTCCTTATTCAGCATTGCTTATACTTTTGATGTTTGTTTTATTATTATTGAATTCATATGTGGCTATTTGGCTTTACAGTTTGTATGTTCTATATGTCCACATATATAATAAACTGGGAAATATGATTACACACAGGGTGACCATATGACATTGTTTTAGAGTGGGAGAACTATTAACAATTATATTAGACAGCAGATATAAACTGGGACAGTCTAGGCAAACTGGGATTAGATTTACTCTAGTTACACCCCTGTGATATTAATCACACCTACCAAATTGCACCGCATAAATAGGAACTTTGGTTGTGATTGATTTCCGGTGATACAAGCTGAGAAATTCCCAGTCTTCTTTAGCGTTAGCTCATAATACTATGCTGATACTGCATTTGGCAGTACCTCTTGATTTTTTGAACCACATTGCCACAGTGGTTGTTTTCTACTAAACTAGAATAATAATTTGCTATTAGATAGGCAATCTAATCTGAGGAAAAGTAATTTGCAATGAATTTACAGGCCAGTCTATTGCTGCACAGTGGCTTGGTTAAAAGACAAGATAATGCTGCTCTGGCCATAAATGTTCTAATAAAAGTCTAATGTGAGTTAGTGTGACTCGGCACGACTGGCTGTATTCCTTAAGAGGTTGTTCTCATAAAGTTCCTTGTATCTGAGCATCAATGTGTTTCTCACATTGTGAGGTCAAACAAAAGCTGGCAAATTAAGCTCTATTTACCAATGACTTAACAATGGTAGTCAACTGTTTTCTGACCAAAATGTTGTGTGCTTTAATCCATATTTAATCACAAGATTATAGCACAATCCAATAAAATCATTTATGTCATCAAATTTAAGAGTAGACACTAATCATCTGAAGACTGTATCATTGGACACTATATCATTTATTAACTATAAAATCTTTTACTTAGAATACTTTATTATTATACCCACTTTTCACTGAAAAACATTATAGGCAATTGTTATCCTATCTGCTGAGATGAATGAATGAGTATTTATCGTAGGCTTATAAAGGCAGCAAGGCAAGGCATATTTATTTGCCTCTTTATAATTTGGAGGTCAGTCAGAGATAATGATTTATTCCTTTAAGAGGAGATTCATAGAGGAAAGCTAACTGGTTGACTCTCTCCTCTCAGCCCCTCCTGATAAAGATTGGGGATCTACACCCTGTCCTGTCTGGAAAACAAATTTGCACCTCTGGAATGTGACTCAACTGCATAATTTATCGGCACAAGAGAGTTTCAAATGAGAAGAAAAAGCACTTTGTCCATCAGTAGTGATTATAATATAAAGACACAAAGGACCACAAAGTTAAATAACAGAAATCTGGTAAATGCCAACTTAAATTTCAGAAAATATGTTTGAATACACATTATTTACAAATTCCCTAAGGCTCTTTGGCAGCGTGTGAAAGAAGAAGTGATTTTGAATGATCAAAACAGTTTAAATCTTCGGAGAGAGAAAGAAAAAGCATGAAGAGAGAACACAAAACACAGAGGACTTTATTTCTAAGTGGAAAATGCCAAGAATGCTTTGCTTCTTCTACCGATATAAAGAAGCATATGTATTTGACTGTCAACTTCTCTTCTTAGTAAGATTTAAAAGTTCATTTCTGGAGAGGACAGTGGAAGAAAGGAAAAAGCAGCACTTGGTATCTCGTTCTATGTTACTTTCTTCTGTTTCATGTATACCCTCACTGGGACAGGTTTGTTTAAAGCACTTTACAATCAGTTCCTTTCCTGATGAAAGCCTTTGTTTTTATGCAGACTTTTTACAAAAGACAAACTGGAGTCTTGCTTGCCATTCCGAGAGATGAACATGAAATCTAAGGCATTAGCCGTAATATGAATTTCCTTAAAAGTTGCAAAGTTGGTGCTCCTTCCCAATCTCAGGTTATTGCTGCATAAATACTTATACTCTCTGGATAGGAGAATGGTAGTCTTCCTCGCTGTGTGGGTATGCGTTTATTTTTTCACTTTGTGTTACTCAAAAAAGGGATGTCTTCAAAAACTGCGAGCATGTACAGTCATGACTTCTATTTTACTTTGCTTTTGTTTTGTATCTTTCAACTTTGGGACAGGACACAAGAACATCCTACACTTTCAGGGACAGAATGAACCTTAAATGCATTAATTACAGCTCAACCTGCTATCTTACCTAATAATAGACAAACATGCAAATTGACCGTACCTTCGCTACACCTTAAGCCACACCCACCAGCCAATCAGAGCGACTATATGCAAATTAACCCAACCAAGATGGTGGCTGGCAGCCATCGAGCTGGATTAAGCAGGAGGCTTGGTTGCCCAAATGATGGAAGAAGCCAAGCTTCCCAGCCAGCTGCTGACTCCTCTCAAGGCAACAAAGTTTCAATTATAGAAGGTAAATAAATCCCAGATTCCTGCTTCCAGTCACCACGGAGCTGGAGTGAATAGAAAAAAAACACAAAAAAAGGAAAGGCTGGGAGCTTCGGTCACCAGGGGGCTTGGTCAGTGTGAAAACAGCCATCAGCCCCTGACCCAGGCTGGCCAGGCACCCCAGTGGGGACCCCCACCCTGAAGGGGGTCTGAGAAGCCTGAAAACAGCCATCAGCCCCTCACCAGGCTGGCCAACCCCCCATGGGGTGAGGGCCAACCCTGAAGGGGGTGTGGCCAGTCTGAAAACAGCCCTCAGACCCTCACCCAGGCTGGCCCGGCCCCAGCGGTTACCCCCACTCCACTGGGGCTGTGGCTGGCCTGCAAACCACCCCAGGCTCCTCACCCAGGCTGGCCTGGCAAGTGGACATCCCCTGAGGGCTGCCAGGCTGCCAGAGGGATGTTTGACTGCCAGCTTGGGTCCGTTCTCCCAGGGAGAGGGCCTAAGCCAGCAGGTGGACATCCTCCAAGGGGTCCCAGACTGCAAGAGGGCATAGGCTGGGCCAAGGGACCCCCACACCAAGTGCACAAATTTTTGTTCACTGGGCCTCTAGTATAATATATAAATATGCTCTGTGTACTGGCCTGAGTGCCACTTCTGAGTGCCTCTGATTATTAGAATGTCTTTTTATTGAGCCCATATTCATATCTTCATAGTTTCTCCCCAGAGAACCTTGTGTCCATTCCTCAGATCTATTCAGATCAAGTCAGATACTCAATCATGTGACAGCCAATTAACAACTGGTGAGGAGCTATTTTGCTCCTCCTTTTATACTTATCTGTGCTAGAACTTTCCTTTTCTTTCATCCATTTCCTGCATGGATCAGAGGTCCTTAATATTCTTAATCTCTCTCCTTTGAACACATTTTAGGCTGGCCGTGTTCCCCTATAGGCATAGGGTGAAGAATGCACCCTACACTTTGGTGAGATGCCTTCCTGTCTTTTAGGAAACATGTTACATTTTTAGCTTGACAGTCACATACTAAATTATACATTTTGATATTACTTTTCTCACTAAAATACAATGTTCTTTACTTATCCTCCTCTACATCAAATTTCCTCCATATCAAACTTGTATATATTCGAGATTCAAGTACAATTATAAGCTACTGAATCACATATATTTCAAAGTTGACATCAAGGGAAATTAGAAAAACTAAGGAAAAATATGTGTGACATAAATTGAGATGTAAAACAAAATATATAAAATTAAAAGAGGATCACTCCTTATTAGAACCATAGAACTTTACATTGCACTAAGATTTTGAAAAACTATGATAAATTTTTCTTTTTATAAAAGAAAAAGTTTTCTTCTTTTAACAAAACAAGTATCAGTTCTCCTTCAAAGTCTTTGGCAAAGACAACACTTGGCACAGAGTCAGTGTTCATAAAAAGCTTTTTTGAACAGATGAATGGCTTTTTCATTAGAATATAAATGCTATAATTAGCTGAAAAAGAGAAGGTAGTAATATAACTAATAATTCTGACTAATATAAAAAGGGGTTTTAATTTTGAATCAAAATGATTTTGTTTACATAAGAAAGATTTTATAAAGTCATCACCTCAAGAAAATAGAGCAAACTAATCTTACTCTATTTGCAAATTAAAAGTACCTTTGGCTAATCTCTTCTAATAGAATTGCCATTAATGTGATTATTTCTGTAATTTAAAATACATCTCCTTATATTTTTATCCTCTAGATTCTGAATTTTTTTAACATCTGGACCTAAAATCCAAAATTTTAATCCTCTACCAATCACAAATCACTTTAGTATTATTTATAAACAAAGAATGTCATAATAATCAACTTATTCTTAGTTGTTTTGTATTTCTGCCAGAAAAAAAATCATTGTATGTGGAATTAGTGGGAAAAATAATCTTATAATTGAATAAATTCATTATTATTGTGAAGCAATAATTACTGCTAAAATTAAAGTTCTATTCTTGTCTCCACAAACAAGATGACTTAGTATTTATTTTAACAAAGAACAGTTGCCAAAGTCACAAGGAAGAAGTCACTTGACAGTTGATATTGTAAGTGGAATAAATCTCCTTTAAAGAGGTAACAGAGGACAGGATCTGCACACTTAAAACATATAACATGTACTTACAGATGCTCATGTGAATTATAGCTCTGCAAGTTTTTATGTATTTATTCATTTGGATCTTTCATCTACTAACTTCCCTGCAGATATTTCATATATATGTAAAATGATATATATATGAAATTATACATACATATATAATTTATTTCATGGCTTTATGCACCATTAAAAATAATAAGTTAGGGAATAGTAATTAAGAAGGAATTAGAGCAGAGAACTCAGTGAAGTATTAAAGATATTATTTAGCAGTTTTAATAGTTGTTCCCAATGAAGGGAAGAAAACATTTCATTAAATTAAAAACAATATTTTGGTTTTAGGAATTTAAATTAAAATATGTTACCTACAAAATGACATTCATAAAAGAAATCATATATATATATATATCACCATGAACTTGAACTGATGTATCAAAAACATTCAGGGATGTACATGAATTAAATTTAGCATCTTAGAAAGAAAGTGAGAAAAGAAAACCACAGAAATCCAGTGTCTTAAAAAAGAAAATCAAACCAGTTTCCCCTATTTTCCCTTATATTTTACTATGTTTCTGTAAAAAATGCCATCTAATTAAATAGCTTCTTTAAGGAGAGTGTCAAACTATTTCAGAGTAGCCTAATCTTTCCTTCCTTGTAGCAGTTCATCAAAAGTGAATGTCATCTTCTTTTTAAAAAAAAAAAAATCTTTATTGATTTCAGAGAGGAAGGAGAGGGATAGAGAGTTAGAAACATCAATGATGAGAGAGAAACATCGATCAGCTGCCTCCTGCACACCCCCTCCTGGGGAGGTGCCCACAACCAAGGTAAATGCCCTTGACCAGAATCGAATCTGGGACCCTTCAGTCCGCAGGCCGACGCTCTATCCACTGAGCCAAACCGGTTAGGGCAGGGAAAAACTCTTATTAAAAAAACATGTGACTTCAAGAAAAAAATAAGGATTCGTAGATCTAGGAAACGACTTCTGTATTTACTATAGGTTAGGCAACAGAGCTTCTTGACTCCCAAATGCTAGTTATGTAGCAGCTGCAAAGCAAAATGCCAGACTTTCAGTAAACACTTTTTTTCCCTCCCATCAGGAACCTTGAAGTCTTTGCCTGGCTCCTTTCTGGCTTCTCTCCTGGCAGAACTACTGATTGCCAGGAAAAGTGGAGGCCACAGCTATCTGTCTCTCTTTAATCATATTCTCCATGGGTTCTTGTTCTCCACAAATATTTATTGGGATGGGGAATCCCTTGAGTGGTAAACTGCTCAAAAGACTGTTGTTATGCTATTGCTGTAGCAACATAGCTTGCAAGTCCAGAATAAGCAATTCTGAGTTCAAGTCTCATCTCTGAAACTGGGTGTCACATGACCCAAGCAGATTTTTAGCCTTCCTGGGTTTCTAATTCTTTATTGGAATCGACTCCAACAAAGGTATAGAAAGAACACTTCCCACTTAGGTTCCAGGAATGGAGGGCTCTGCTTGTTTGAATGTATCTGGATTTTATAGCATCTAGAACTATACAATAAGTGGGGTGCTTGGAATACACTAAAGTTACAGAAGAGATAAGAATTGTCTTTCTGAATATTAACTTTGGTAGAAGACTGGGAGGGATTTTTTAAAATATCAAATAAATGTGTCTATATTATGGAGTAATGCAAAATTCACACAAGTTTTTAAGATAAAATATAAAATTCCAAGGAAATGTATCTGTGGTAGATACTTGGGGAATTCATAAACTTTATTGAAGAAAAGTCGCAGAATCCCTGGGTTGCATGGAAGCTGAGCTTTCTTTTTGTTTTAATATCCTATGATTTTGCTGATAGAAAATACTGGGCAATTGCACCAAAGGCAGATATCTTGGTCCCCTGTCAATAGCAAGAATTTTAAAGCATAATATAAACAATGACTGGTATTTAAACATTTATGCACAGGTTTTATTGCTAAAAACCATTGTGCAATTTTTAATTCAAATCAGCACACACAATTTAAGAATAGTAAACCTGTTTTGTCCTTCAGGAAAAGTAACTGTTTTGGAGAGTGGTCATTTCTATTTTATTTACTTTTTAAATAAATATGTATATCCAGAACTCTATAAAAAATCCTAAAGATGAAATGATAATAATAACAGCAATAATTGTAATCTCTCTTATTACCAAACTAGTGGCCTGGTGCATGAAATTTGTTCACTGGGGGTGGGGTGGTTTTGTCCCTCAGCCCAGCCTGCACCCTCTCCAATTTGGGACCCCTTGGGGGATGTCCGACTGCTGGTTTAGGCCCGATCCCTGGGACATCCCTCTTGCAATCTGGGACCTCTGGCTCCTAACTGCTCACCTGCCTGCCTGCCTGATCACCCCTTACCCCTATGCTTGCCAGCCTGCTCACCCCCAACTACCCTCCCTGGCGTGATCTCCCCTAACTGCCTCTGCCTCAGCCCTGCCACCATGTCTTTGTCTGGAAGGACGTTTGGAAGGTCTCCCAATCTAATTAGCATATTACCAAGTTTAGGCACAAATGTCATCACAGACTCTTATATCCTTGGTTATTTGAGTAATAATATCTTATTGCTCAAAAAAGATAACTGTTTTTCTTCAAGCATTTTATGAAGACCGCTTCTTTTATAAAACTAAACATTCAACTAGAAATCCATACCTAGATTAATATGGTTATCATCTGTCTTTACCTACTAGGATGCAAGCTCCATGAGGCCAAGGATTGCCTCCTTTCTATTTTTATTGGCCTCTGTACCTTGGGTAACTGGCTACATAATAGGAATTCAACAAATTTGAATACTTGAATGAATAATAAATTGGTCAGTATATAAGATAGCTTTGTCAGCTATCTCTTTCCTCATGCTTCTAATAGCCTCTTTTCCCCCATGCTGAAAATCACTTGGTTTTCCACTTTTAAATGAATTTGGCAAGGTTTAACCAAGGAGGTAAAATATTAGTACTTGGAAAACTATAGGACATTGCAAAAAGGAATAGAGGAAAATACAAATGGAAGCATATACCATGTTCATGAATTGGAAAAATTAACATGATTAAAATGTCTGTAACAGATTGACATACCTTTATGTGAGGTGGGAGGTTGAGAAGAGATGAACCAAATAACTTATATACTTACTAGAGGCACACTGCATGGAATTTGTGTACAGGTAGGGTCCCTAGGTCTGGCTGGCGACCAGGGCCGATTTGTAGGGTGACTGGTGGGGTGATTGGGGGACCCCCGCTGACAACTTCCTTGGCCGGCCTGGTGTTGCCCACTTGCTGGCCCTGCCCCCTGCTGCCTGCCACCCCCACCACCATTACCAGTCGGCCTCCCTCTGAAGGGTGACTTGGGGCAATGAGGGGGGCCACCGCTGGCACCCGCTGTGGCTGGCCTGGGGCCTGTGAGCTGGGGGCAGCTCGTGCATTGAGCATCTGCCCCCTGGTGGTCAGTGTGCATCATAACAACTGGTCGTTCTGCCTTTCGGTCAATTTGCACATTAGGCTTTTATTATATAGGATATGCATAGTCCATGGACATGGGCAATAGATAGTGAAGACCTAGGGGGTTGGGTAGGGGCTGGAAAGAGGAGGATAAAGGAGTGGGTAAATAGGAGATATCTGTAATACTATCAATAATAAAAATGTATTTTAAAAAATATAGGAGTAAATAAGAATTTCTAATCTTCTCTTCTCTACAAGGTTTCCTTTATAAACCATCATTGTCCAATGGAAATACAGTGTGAGCCACATACATAATTTTATGTGTCTAGCTTCCAGATATAAAAGTGAAATTAATTTTAGTAATATATTTTACTTAACCCAATGTACCCAAATTATTTTCATTTCAACATGCAATTACTATAAAAATTAGTGGCACATTATATATTCTTTTTTATTCAAACTTTGAATTCTTGCATGTATTTTACATGGGTCTCATTCAAGGCTAGCTACATTTCAAGTGCTAAGTAGCTACATACGGGTAGGGGCTACCACATCGACAGCAGAGCTCTATAGCCTGTATTTTCTCCAATCCTGAGGGTAAGAATTACAATCTATGTAAAGGCAAGCTCCATTGCCATTGAAGCCTCAGTGCCTTCCTCAGACATGAGAGGCAGTGTTCCTATCATGTCTGCTTTCTTCTCTACTATCTTTAAACAAGTTCTTAGAACTGATTCCTTTTTCTCTGAGAGTGCTTCCAGTACTGTTCTGCAGCCACTGCAGCAAGATGAGAATTCTTAATTTTTACTTTTATGTTATTCAAAACAACAACAAAACCCGCCAATATTTTATTCATAGCATCTATTTTTTAAGGTATTGATCATCTTGATCATTAGGGTCATGGACATTTCTCTTCTTTTATATTAATACTAGAGGCCCGATGCACAAAGATTTGTGCAAGAATGGGCCTTCCTGCCCCAGGCTACCGGCACCGCCTTTGCTCGAGCCGGAGCCGCCTTTCTGCCTTCGCTCCAGCATGGGGCTGCCTTTCTGCCTTCCTACACTGCCCAAAGGCCTGGAGCAGCTGGGGCGGTGCAGAATGCCTGTGTCGTCTCCATGGTGATGACACAAGTGTCCCGCCCTGCTCCTGGCTGCTCAGAGCCTGCATATGCAAATGAACCTGCCATCTTTGTTGGGTTAATTGCATACTCATTCCTGATTGGCTCGTGGGTGTCAAGAAAGTATAGTCAATTTGCATCTTTCTCTTTTATTAGTGTAGACTAGAGCCTGGTGCATGAAATTCATGCATGGGTAGGGTCCCTAGGCCTGGCTGGTGATCAGGGCTGATCGGGGCCTTCCTTCCCCTGGCTGTCAACCAGGTTTTTCCTCCCCGCAGCTGCTGGCTGCTGGCCAGGGCCAGGACCTTTCTTCATTCCGTGCTGTCCCCTGGTGGTCAGCGCACGTCATAACGAGTGGTCAAACGCCCAGTTGGTCAAACTCCCGAGGGGACAATTTGCATATTAGACTTTTATTATATAGAGTAGAGCAATCAAATCTGTACATAAATGTTTAAAGACCAGCTATTATTTAAAATACTAAGAAAAGTCAAGGGCAGTGTTGAAAATAAATTCTTTTACTAATTTTGCTTCTCTAAATTTTTTTGTTTATAGTTCACATAGAATACTTCCATGGGATTTTTTTTAATATGATTATTGCTTTTTAATATTATTTTCTTTACCTTCATTTAGATTACATTTTATGTATATTATTTAAAAATCTTAGTGTTATGCAACACTAAAATTTATTATAAATCATAAAATGTTCATCAAACATAATGTAGAACCTAAGGCATATTTAATTCTTCTAAAAAATTAAAGACAGAGTGTCATCAAAATCTATTAAAAATTAAAGTAGACATGCTTATTTGAATGTTTCCTATTTTGTTTCAAGATAATAAACTTAAAAAAAGATTTTAAAGCATGTTAGTTGCTCTTGCATAACAGAGTAAATTTGGGTCAAAATCAAATGTCTTTTTAAAAAATTACTGAGAAAAGCCAGACAGATAAACATGAAATAAAAGCCATTTAGTAAAATGTCAAAAAAATGCTCAATGTAAGATCTGAAGAGGATGATAGAGGAATACAGAAGATAACTTCATGAAAATAGACTGTTATGCCAGATAAAGACTGAATGTCTTAGGAAAATGGAGCTCTTGTACCTTATCATGTACATAAATATACGGCATATAAATAATTAATTCAGTTATTGTTTAATATAAAATATATCAGGTGATGATTTGCTTTATTATCAAGGCTTCCTCATCCTCATCTACTTTTATCTTGGTTTTTATTTACTTCATTGCATTTAGTCATGTTTACTTAGAACTCAATATAAGAATGTATTTCTAGATTAGATTTTTAATTGTCACTTTATCCCATTGCCTATCTACAAATAAGAAGTTTAAAAGCTGAAGGCCATGTAAACACTTCACCTGAGGAAAAGTATTGTATCCACAAAATATATAATAATTGGTCCAAATTTTCTGCAAGAACAAAACATTAATAATGGCCACTGTCTTTAGCATCACTATAAATAAACACTAATGACAGTAGCTATGTAAATTGGTATACACGTTTTGGCAACATTAATTAAGTACCTTTAAACTCTTTATTTCCTTTTATTCTATTTTTGGGAATCTATTCTAAGTACACATGTATACCCATAGGTATACATCTTCCCGCATTTCTACATACAGTGAGGCAACATGGCCCAGTGGTTAAGGATATGGTCTCCTGAGAGCCTTGCCTCAAATTCTGACTCCACCACTGACTAACTGCATGATGTGGAGCAAGTTACTTAAATTCTGTGCCTCAGTTTCCTCATATATGACAGGGAGATCATCTTAGTGCCTCAAAGTCTTTGTGATGATTAACTGAGGTAATAAGCATAAATCACTTCCACTAGTGCATTTAATAAAATTACAGTTACCATTATTATGTTCATGATGGGGCTTATGATAGCAAAGAGTGAGAAGAGCTCCCATGCTCCACAGTACTCAATTGGTTGCATGAACTCTGCTTACATGCATTGGAAGATAAAGTCATTAAATTGTATCACAGTATACACAGTGTTTAGCACAAGAACTAATCCCTGCAAGTGTTCAGTGCAGTTTGTATTTCATTGTGAAGTACACAAGACACACATTGGATCACATCTAATATCACTGAAATTGAGGTGTCTCTTATGGTCAAGGGCATGTCATAGTGTAATGGATACTGTGTGATGCATACTGCATTTGATGTATCTGTGGTAGGCTAAATAACGGCTTCACCAAAATGTATATGTCATAATTGCCCAGATCTGCCAGTGGTACCTCATATGGCTAAAAGAAGACTTTGTAGCTGTGTTTACATTAAGGACCTTGGGATAGGGAGATTATCCTACATTATCCATGTGGGCCCAAGGCAATCACAAGGGGCTTTATAAGAAGAAGGCAGAGGTTCAGAGTTAGCAGTAAAAATGTGATGACAGAACAGACGTTGGAATGATGCAAAGGGGCCAGGAGCCAAGAGATGTGTGCAGCCTCTAGCAGCTGAAGCCTGAAGCCTCTGGAAGGAACCAGCCCTGCTGACACCTCTGACTTTGTTTGACTCAATGAGAATTGTTGTAGACTCTAACTTCCAGAGCTGTAAGATAATAATTATGTACTGCTTTAAGCTACTAGCAGCAACAGGAAACTAATACACAGTCTTAAATTGGCTGAAATAAGCTTCTCTTTTACTTAATAGGCAATGTTAAGCCCTCAGTGCTTTCTGAATTGCCACTTAGCATAAAAGGCAATCAATGCAGAGCTACAGAGTGAATGCTGAATGAAATAGTATACAGCCATTATAAAGATGTTTACAAAGAGTTAGTAAAACAGAAAAATGTTATTTGATAAGAAAAGAATGTCAATTTGCATTTCAGTGACATCACAGTTATATTAAATGGGCAAATATCAAATTATGCATATAAGAACTCCAAAAGAAAAGAAATTAAAATAGTAAGAGTGATTGTTCCTGCATGTTGGGACTGTAAATGACTCTCTCTTTACATTTCTGCAAATTTTCTATAATGAACAGGTATTGTTTTCATAATGCAAAAAAGTACATCAATTTTATTTAAAATTTAGATGTATAATATGGGATAAAAAGCAATTTATACAATATTGGTGCATTCCTTCTCTTTATGCACAAATAACTCTCATTTAATTGGTAATTCAGCCCGACCAGTGTGGCTCAGTGGTTAAGCATTGAGCCATGAACCAGAAGGTCATGGGTTGTGGGCCTGATCCCGAGTGTAGGGCAGGCAGGGGGCATCTGATTAATTATTCTCTCTCATCATTGATGTTCCTATCTCTCTCTCCCTCTCCCTTCTTCTCTGAAATCAATAAAAATATATAAAAAATAATTGGTTATTCAAAGCCTTCAAATTCATAGATCTGTTACTTCAGTAACTATGCAGTCATCATGAACCTGTATTTTGTTTTGCAAACATGGGTCAGCTTGAATAATAGTAAAGTTATAATTATCACCTTCAAAAATCATCCACTGAGCAGGCCCTGTGAGCTGCATGAGGACAGCAGGGTGTCGGAGGTAATGATTTAAGTAGACATTGATAGTTGACTCAGTTGGAAGGAAAAAAGGCCAAGAGGGAAAAGCTGGGAACCTGCAGAATGACTCTGCTTCACTTGAGTGTGGAAAGACAAGACAGCTCTTCCCAGAGCTATGGCTCGTTGACATTGGGGAAGTCTTCCGTCACTCAGAGCTGTGGTCTCTTCTTTTGTGTTATGAGGGAAGAGGACCAAATTATCTCTATTTGTCCCTCTAGATCTAAACATTCTATAAATACACGCATGTGTAAGTATTCACACAAACACATGGACATCTAGGCTCTGATTATAAAACAATAAGACTGATTAAAAAACGCAATTGCCAGAAAAATACTTTCACTATTCTATGGTCTCATTTTTTATTCATGCAGGGCTGCTGTGTAAAGCGGGTCTTTTGCACTGTGCAATTTTCCGCTCGTACCATCACCATGAGATATTTCACAGTATCTTCCTTTTTACGATGTCAGAAACTACCCTGCACAGCGTATTAAAAGGCTTTAACATCTGAGGGGTTACAGCAGCAGCCTGTTGTCTGGTTAGTTGCTGAAGCTTTACAGCTTGTCACTTGTCAGCTCTCTGAGGCATGCATTCATGACCTCGGGGAAGCTTTCTACTTCCTTCTGTGAAAATCCAGTACATTAACAACACTCAACAGCTTTCCAACTAAGTGCAGTGCCTGATAATTTCTCCATTCTTATGATTTTAAACAAGATGCTATTTCTAGAATACATCATATGTAAATTTTTAGTGGAATCCTGAAATGCCCTAGTATACTTTTCCCCAGGAATATTAATGGGATTCTTCTTATTTGAAAGAAACTTAAGTGATTTACTCCAAATCCTACAGAACTTAGAAGTCTGTAGGGTGCAATAAATCATGTGCATACTTTACTTTAATACAGAACAGGAAAGTAAACGCAGGAGAAAGATACACTTATATTACAATGGACAGAATCTCAGAGGAGAAATAGATTATGTCCAGCTGTCCAGAAAGAGAGATGGTTCAGGGAAGCATACAGGGTACATGGCATTGGAGGCTGTTTGGATCTTAAATTCAAGAACTGAGGTGGAAGTGGGGGGCTTTCTTGGTAGAGGAAACAGAATAAGCAATGCCTTGGTGGCAGGGAAAATTTGGGGTGTGCAAGGAGAAGAGCAAAGAGTGAAATCTGATGGCACTCTCAACTTGAAGTTGGGAAGCCATGGGTTACAGACTGAAAAGATGGGCAAGATCCAGTTCTCCAAGGCCTTAAATGGTGACCTAAAGAAGCTGCACTTGGTTCTATAGACAGTAGAGAGCCATACAGGGCTTCTGAGCAATTATTTAATTGTCTTTTCATTCACCTCTCTTTTTTAAAGGAAACAAAGGTAATTTTGACTCTGTACTTTAAAAAGAATTATACTTTCTTATTCAACAAGTGAACAAAATTCTAGGGAACCTTTCTGTTTATCAATCTATGAATTAGAAAATATTTAAACTTTACATGTTTGAAACTCTGAAGGGAAAGATTTCCTTTATTGCTCTAGTATTTATTTGGTGTTGGAAGAGCAGTGAGCCTATTAAGATGTTGAAATGAAAGCTGCACATAGAGGGGTCTCAGTAAGCTCACTCATCTGGAGGATAGAAGGTGACTTGGTCACCCCAACTTTATCCTATGGCTCCAGCCTTCCCAGTTCAGGCCTCTGGCCAACAGGATTTGGTTGTGGCCCTTTATACTCAGACCACGGTCCTTCACCTGAATGATCCAGGGCACTGGCTCCAAATCTATATTCTATGCATAGGAACACAATACTGATTCACCATGATGCTATTTTTTGTGTTTGTACGAGTGTATGTGTGTGTGTGTGTATGTGTGTGCACACACACACATACACATCTATACCCTATATAATAAAAGCCTAATAGGAAATTGTTCCCTTGACCAGGAGTTTGACCAGTAGTTTGACTGCTTGCTATGATGTGTGCTGACCACCAGGGGGATGCATGGAACATGGTAGGCATTGGCGACATGCTGTGACCTCTCATTGGCTACCTGGGGCGGGGGTGATGGGGACAGAGGTGCAGTGAGAATGTGGGATGTCCACTGAGCTCACTCTCATTCCCTCTGTTACCCTCCCCCAGGATGTCAGGGCTTACGTGTCAGGGAAGCTCCTGTGCTCAGGTGCCAGGCACCAATGAGGAGCCCGCCCAGTACCCACGTGGCCTTTTCTGGGTGAGCTGGGCCACAGCTGCCGGGGCCTCAGGAGCCGGTCGGGATCCCCGTGGGTTCGCACAGGAGCCAGTCCGCGAGGCTGACCAGGAGAGAGCGCGCTGCCTGCCCAACTTCCGTGCTGTAGCACTGGGTAGCCAAGAGGCCCATGCTGTGCCCCGGACCATAGCATCCAGCCGTGCTCACCACATCTCTGTGTGGGGACTCAGGCACTGTGACTCAGGTGGCAAGGGCATGTGGGGGATTGGGGGCCCAAGTGCTGCCCAGGGCCCAGAGGTTATCTGGGACTTGCCCTTCCTTCCACACCAGATGCTCATGCTTCAATCGCCAGCCAGGCCTAGGGACTGTACCTGTGCATTAATTTCATGCACCAGGCCTCTAGTCTATGTATGTAAAAGCCTAATATGCTAAGTGTCTGTCCAGGTAATGACATCACATAGCAATGTCCAGCTTCCTCTCCCTAGTGACTAGAAACTCCTTGCAGTTTCTTCAGTCCAGGAACATGACTTGCTTTATAGCCAGGTGGAAACATTTTATTCTTTAAATGTCTGTGAAGCATTTTCCTATGCTTCATCTAATTTTATCCTCACAGAGCAGAAGTCTGGAGTAGGTAGATGGGAGACTTGGTCAAATCCTATTTTCTTTTCATTAGTCAGAAAACGTAGATTTAGAAAGCTTAGAAACTTGACCTGACTGAAAAGAAGTAAGAAATGGTGGACCTTGAAAATGACTTTAGGTTTTCTCACTGTGCAGAATATAGTCAAACACTGCTGCAGCTAAATATTTTACCCCTTGTTCTCCCTGCGTTATCTACAATAATAATCTGCTCCGTGTTGATATTTACTGCTGTGTTGCTGACAATTACACGAAAGAGAAGTCGGGTGCTTCACTGGGCTGGAAAAAGTTTAGCTAAATCAGAAAGCAGGTCTAATTAAGCAAGTTCATTCTATATCTGTAAAAGGATAGGTTGACTCATACATGTGTGATATATATAAAACTCTCGCTGGCGCCATTCGCATGTGTGTGTTTCAATCTGTCATTATCAATCATGAATTTGGTTGGCATTTCTATTATGGAGAAAGGGCGAATAGTGATATTAAAATATTTCTTCTAATTAATTTCCTTTCAATGTTCACAAATTCGTGCACCAGGCCACCAGTATAAATATAAAAATGTACATCATTACACAAAGTTGTGGTGGCCCATACCATTATATTATTGTTATATCTGTTATAATATAAAGCTACTATTTTTCCAGAATAGTTTGTGAACATTTTGAGAGCAGGCCCATCCTATAGTAACTTGCATGCTGCCAGAACTTAATTAGCATTTATTGATTAACTGACTTAAGAAAACCTCTTTAGCCTCCAGCATATGCTGCATTTCCTTCTAGAATCAGGAGAACAGCTGGTTAACATATTGGATATAAAAGGGCAAAAAAGTATGGTTTCCATTTTCCTTTAGATCTGTAAAAAGCAAGATAGGTTATTTCTTTAAAAACTCCTGAGATAACTGAACTCATCACATGAAAGCAATCTATCAATGTGTGTGTGTGTGTGTGTGTGTGTGTGTGTGTGTGTGTGTGAGAGAGAGAGAGAGAGAGAGAGAGAGAGAGAGAGAAATCAGCCAGCTCCCAACTGCAAAATGGAGAAATAATGTGCAAAATAGTAAATACAGGTGATGTTAGCAAATGGAGAGAGTTTGTAAATTAGTATGGTTGTATGTGTAATACTTGCAACTTACCTCTATAAAGAAGATGCTGGCTGCTGATGTTGGATGGTGATACATGTAGACTGTCACAAGAATGGCTGCTGCGATAATGAGGACCAGGATGAGGATCCCAACAATGAGGCCAGCATGCAGCGTTCCCCCTTTCTTCTCAGCTGCACTGTCATCTGTGGAGGCTGAGAGAACAGCACAGCTGTCAGGACATCCAGGTGTGTACTCTTAAGTGTGAGTTTTCATTAAAAGGAATATTTTGATTTTAAGGAAAGTACTGTTGGATATTTTTATTTTACTTCCTATGCAACTTTTCTTTTCCATAACACCCATTTTAGAAGTTAGATGCTTTTTATTTGGGCAATAAAAAAATCCATACTATTAGTGATTAAAGTTATATTTATAATTGTGTTATAATTTATAGTTCAATAAGCAAGATCAATAGTCTTTGTTCTAAAAGTACTACAGAAAATCTAAAACTCTAACTATATAATAACCTTAACTTTGATTTTTCTCATTAAACCACTGGCCCTTTTACCTATGGGAAAATTGATTACTTTTCGAAACCTCCTCTTTCATTTTCTTGTGGAAATTTTAAATTGAAGAATATTAGACATGTTTTTTTGTGACTATACAAGCATTTTCAGAAAGTCTGCATAAGTCCAAAGGATAATTTTCAAAATCTGTCTTAAACTGCAATGCTCTTTAAAAGTATAACAGATGGAAGCTAAATGACCCTCAAATAGTTTTATCACTATCTAAAGGGAACACACAGCATATAAAAATATCCTACTATGCCACAGGCCAATACAAATTTCTCTAACTCTTACTGAGATGCTTTCCACCATTATACTCATTTTCAGAGAGGTATTTCTGAATTTCTAAAGTAATAACTTTCCAACTTAAAGTCAATCAACCAAATAAAAGTAATCTATAAAGTATTATCTTGTTCTAAAAGTCTGCAATCTTTGATGACTACACGGGCATCTAGAGATCTTTTTAAATTATGTGCAGCAGGTAACCGTATCTTAGTGCAAAATAAAACTGGTATTTTTGAGTGATAAAATTCATTAAGAGTCATAGAAGTTTTAGAACAGTGATTCCTAATAATTTCGTTACCAATTTATGTCTTTGTTATTTTCACCATTTGCCTCTATGTTTTAACGATTTTTTGTCTATTAAAGCTCATTTAATAAGCACCAATTTCTTTTTTAAAAAATTTTAATACAGAAAATATGACTTCCTATCAGAATGTGTGGTGAATGCTAAATAACAAAATTCTAGATAAATCAAAGGAACTTGACCTCCCCAATTTTCTCACCCTTCCTTTGATGTTGCTATTGTTTGTTTTCTCTGCTTGAGACCCTTATTGTTATTCAGTAATCTTTCTCCAAATCAAATAAAGATTAAAACCCTAAAGCTTTCCCTTACCTAGCAGAAATTCATTAGTGAAAGAATGTAAAATGTAAAGGGTAATCTACACTAATAAAAGAGAAACATGGTAATTGGCATATGACCGCTACCCTTCCCATTGGCTAATCAGGGAGATATGCAAATTAACTGGCAGCCAAGATGGTGGCTGGCAGCCAGGCAGCTGATGCAAACAGGGAGTCTTGCTTGCTTCAGTGATGGAGGACTCCAACGTTCCCAGCGGGGCTTCAGCCAGCCGGACCACAACATTGTATCAAATACAGACGGTAAACAAAGGCCAGAAACCTGTTTTGAGCAGCCCAGGCCTCAGAGCTAAAGCTGGCCCAGAGTTAAAGAAAAAAAAGAAAAAAAAGAAAAAAATGGAGCGGTTGGGAGCTTTAGTCCCAGCCTGAAAACAGCCCTCAGCCCCTCACCCAGACTGGCCAGGCACCCCAGTGGGGACCCCCACCCTGATCCAGGACACCCTTCAGGGCAAACCAGCCAGCCCCACCCATGCACTAGGCCTCTACCCTATATAGTAAAAGGGTAATATGCTCCCAGCACCAGGATCAGCGGAGCCGCGAGGCCTCCCGGCACCGGGATCAGCGTGACAGGGGCAGCGCCCAAACCCCCTGATCGCCCTGCGGCTCTGTGTGTGACAGGGGGTGGGGCCCCAACCCCCAACCCCCCTCAGGCCCTGCTCTGTGTGTGACAGGGTAGAGCCATAACCTCCCCATTGGCCCTGCCCTGAGTATGAGAGTGGCGGCGCCCCAGCCCCCTGATCCGCCCTTCCCTGAGTGAGACAGAGGGCGGTGCCCCAACTCCCCTATCGGCCCTACTCTGTGAGTGACAGGGGGGGGCTCCCCCACCCCCTGATGGGCCCTGGCCTGTGCGTGACAGGGTACGGAGCCCCAACCCCCCTGATGGGCCCTGGTCTGTGCATGACACAGGGTGGCGCCGCAACCTCCCCATCGACCCTGCCTTGAGTGTGACAGGGGGCAGTGCCCCAACCCTCCAATCGGCCCTACCCTGAGCGTGACTGAAGGTGGCATCGCAACCTCCCAATCTGCCCTGCTCTATACATGACAGGGGAAGGCGCCCCAACTCCCCAATCGGCCCTGCTCTGGGCCCGACCAGGGGCTGCACCTAGGGATTGGGCCTGCCCTCTGCCACCCGGGAACAGGCCTAAGCCAGCAGGTCGTTATCTCCCGAGGGGTCCCAGACTGCGAGAGGGCACAGGCCGGCCTGCGGGATCCCCCTTCCCCCGAGTGCACACATTTTTGTGCACCGGGCCTCTAGTTCATTCTATAAAAAGTCATTTACTGGGAGATTCTGGGAAGACGGCAGTAAAGAATCAGGACTCTGTCTCTTCACCTAGATAACAATTGCACTGGCAGAATCTGTCTCAGGCAGTGATTTTCAAACAGTGTGCCGGGGCACGCACACTGATGTGCCACAAGAATTTTTAAAACATTCAATACCTGACTAGTCAGGGCCACTTGACATCTTTTCCCTTAGATTGTTAAATTAAAAATAATGACAACAGTCAATACAACAACAGTCATCTGCTGTGAATGAATCAAAACTATATATATGGCATTTTAGTAATTAGTTTATGTGTACCATGAGATGAAGAAGGTTGGAAATCACTGGTCTCCCATAGCTATTTCGGAACTCTGGACTATATTGAAGGCCTTCAACTTACCAGGTAAGGCTTAGACCATAAATTGTGGTTAATTTCAGTCAATTTCAGCTCTTAGCACAGTAGTAGCCACCTATTCTTCACCCCTGAACCATGTGACAGGCAGCTGTGCATGTGTATTGATCACTGATTGGTGCTTCTGATCACAGAGGTGCACACAGAAAGACAGGCAGTCATTGTTGTTGCACCTCCCCCATGATTGCAAGCCTCTTCCCCTTTGGTTAACTGAATTCCAAGGGATTGAAAGAGCCAGCATTCTTCTGCCCTGGCAAGTGTGGCTGAGTTGGCTGGACATGATACTGTGCACTGAAAGGTTGCTGGTTCGATTGCAGGTCAGGGCACATGCCCAGGTTGCAGGCTTGATCCCCAGAAGCGGGTGTGTAGGAGGCAGCCAATTGATGTTTCTCTCTATATATTTCCTCTCTCTCTCTCTCAAGTCAATAAAACACATTAAAAAAGATAAGAAGAGGCATCACGCTTCTTGTTGCTTCCCCTTTTACTTTTGTCATTTTCCCCTTTTCGGAGCCAGATATGAACACATAGAACACTCAAAAACAACTATGTATAAGGGGAAAATTTAAAAGTGACAGTGCACACCCAGAGAAAGGCTCAGAATAGACTTGAGAAGACCTTAAGCTTACACTTCAAGCTGAACCTCAATACAGAGACAGCCTACAGCAATAAAAACACAACACAACACAACACAACACAACAAAATAAACAAACCTAGCAAACCCTGAGGTAGGAAAATAATTTGATTCCCAGAGTTACCACATTATTAGGTTCAAATGTCCAGTTTCAAACAAAAATTCACAGAAAGGTGTGGTTCATTCAAAGAGAAAACAATCAATAAAAACGGTCCTGAAATAGAATCTATTAGAAGCTGGGAGACTACTCAGAAAGGTCAGGAGGGACCCAGACTTTGATTCCACACCGAGGATTATCTTAATGCTCTTTCACTTATACCCAAAAGCCAAACAACATCCTCACCTCCACACAGGACAATTAAAATATTTAGCCTTTTTAGCTTTATATTGTGTATTCAAATAAGAGGAATTAATGATAAAGGACAAGACACCATAAAGTAGAGCCTCAAAGCCACAAAAACAAGTATATACATATATTTGAAAAGCCTATCAAGTCGAGGCCTTCTTTGTACTACGTTGAAGACATTTTAAAACATAAATCATGCACAGAAATGGAATAGTATCAAATATAATATGCTGTCATCTGATGAGACTTTCAAGTTTCTAGTTTTTACTATTTTATAAGATGCAGATCAATATTTAGACACAAAGAGGATTGCGAGAATTATCAAATGTATCAAAGCAATCTGTGGTGTGGGGATAGTTTTAGTTATGATGATAGCAAAAACAACAGCTTTAAAAGGCATTAAGTACAGATTAGATAATATTTAAGATCTTACATAAATGTGTTTAATTTGCTGCATTCCAAGAAAAGTTTATGACTTGTTGATAAGAGGAAAGATTAAAGAAAAAGAAAGAAAGAAAGAAGATAGGAGGAAAGAGAAGTAAATTTGGTATGTTTCTTCAAAGTGTAACATTTAATTTTAAACCTCTATGTCTTCTTGTTTTTTCTATGACTGACATTTTTCAAGGTTTACAGCACATAGCATTGATATTCTGTTAAAAGTACAATTCTTCAGTATGATAAAAAGATTTTTATACATTGCTAAAGTGATCTGTGCCCACTGTTAAATCTTGCCAATAACTTAAGTCCAGAAATAAAGTAAAACTAAAATACAAATGCTCCTTGCCTGTAATTTTATTCACTTTAGAACTAACTCTTTCCTTGGCTTTAAAAAGAAACACCACAGCCCATAAATTCTGCTTTGTATTAATGTCCTTTGGGGGACCAAGAGGCTTTGGACAAAGTCTTGCACAAACTTGTTCAAAATTCATAAATCTTATGCAGATAATGTCAAAATGTTCTTTTTAAAAGATAAGTAAAGTTAAACTATAAATGCTCAAAGTGTTAGTGTTCCATTTTTGGCTTAAACACACACACACACACACAGACACAGGACATTCCCTATGGAATATTACCTAACCCATTTATAAGCTAAAGCATGTAATGGAAGAAAATCAAGTGATACAATTTTTCAATAAATTAACTTTCCTTTTAAAGTTTCCCTTGTAACTGATCTTATTTTGTAGCTCATATATTTTTCCTCTTAGCTCTTTTAGCTTTTCTACAGTCGTGATAATTTAGTGTTTCTCCTGATGTTTTATGCATTCTCTTATTTTTTTAAATCCTCACCCCAGGAAAAGGTTTTTATTGATGAGAGAGAGAGGGGGAGAGAGAGAGAGAGAGAGAGAGAGAGAGAGAGAGAGAGAGAGAGAGAGAAACACTGATGTGAAAGGGAACAATCAGGTGCCTCTTGTACCTGCCCTGACTGGGAGTCAAACCCGGGACACTTTAGTGCACAGGATGACACTCTAGTCAAGTGAGCCACCGGCCAGGGCTATTCTCTTATTTTTCATAATTCTCTTAGTTCTTTCAGCTTCTTAATCATGGTCTTATTACTTTGTTGGGTGCTTACCAATCTGTCAATATTACGTAGGCAGTAGGGTACCTTGAAATATACAAGCTATACCTAATCCACAGTATGTTTCACTGTGACAACACACTCATAATTCACGTTATGACATCGCCATAGGAGAGACCTGGGTAAGCACTGTGAAAAGATGTTACAATGAGTGCAAAAGACACAGCTAAGTGCACTAGGTACGGCGAGAATAGCTGGCAGGAGCAGCTGGCCCAGGTTCTCCTGCAGCCTGTGCTACATGGCAACTGTGAAATTTCATTCAGGGAAACTTCTGGGCTAAAGGAGCTTAAGGTATGACAATCTTTTAAAACAATAATCCATTGCTTTTTATCTTAGTAACTGACGCTAAATAAAATTACCATGAAATCATATGAAAAGCAATGCTTGATTCCAGCAAAATGAGGGATTGTGGAGAGCAGCCGCAGCCCAGCGTGCCTCTGGCCTCATTATGCGATCAGAGCTCTCATGCAGCGTCTGTCTGAGCACCTAAGAGCAAAGGGTTCACAGTGTGATGGCTACACAAAACCAAAAATAAGCCTCTGGAGTAATCCATTACCATTTTTCATTTCTTATGTGTATGTACTACTTTTAAAAAGTAATATACCTATGCCTCCAATATTTTCTGCAACCAAGCTCTTTAAAAGACCTACTTTTTAAAGTTTTCCTAATATCAGCATTCTATCCAAAGTTGTCTTGTTTCTATATTTAAAAATACATTAAAATTATTTTTGAAAAAATAAATCTTTACATATAATAATCCACAGATAAGAAATCCTAGTTCTCCAGGAAAAAAAAATAAACTAAAGAATTTTGTGGAAACAGTTTCTCTTTCAATTTTATGCCAAACCCTTGCAGTGGTTAAGAAATTAAGGTTTTAAATTACAGAAAAATCTTAAGAGAGTTTTCTAATGAGCGTATTCACAGTGCTTTTGGAACACCAGAAATACGGTTGGAAAAATACTTTCAAGATGCAAGGGTACAGAACAGAGTGACTCTAAGCCACCAAGTCACTTATGTTAAGAGTCCATTTATAGACAAACTTTTGATTATAACAATGAATGCTTACTTTCTTATCAAATCCACCAGGTTTTCTGAACTGGGAGGAAGAATCCTCTTTAATACCTCCTATCAATGGAAAGATAGATGTGTGTCCCATCTGCTCAGCTAACATGGAACCTTCGTACCTCCTAGGTCAATAGGAGGCTTTCTTGAAATTATTCATGGAAATGGGATTCATTCTCCTGCAGAAGTTTAAGTGCATGTTGTTGGAAGCAAGGACATCTCAATGAATAGTTTTTCTATTGGAAAGAGCAAGATCTATCCCACTTGCACCGGCTCCGAATACCTACCCCTAGGAAAACAGGCCACCAAGGTCCTTATGGGGTCAACTATCCCAGAGCCCAGCAGTAGCTGGAGGTTGGATATGAACCTGCAGCCAAAATGTGAAAAACAAAAGCCCAGCTGCCAGGGCTCACAGTGGCAGTAAGCTGTGTAAATAAAATTGACCTTATGGCGTTTATCCATAAGCAGCTTCTTTTGAAAACTGCTGAATATTAAACCAATTGCTCTGGTACCTGAGTTTATGTTAGAGATTAATGAAAACCTTTGGGTTTCCTAAAAAGCATGGGCTAATTTAGTTGCAGTAGATACCAATCTGGCCAGTGTGTGCCACAGGGTTGAAACTTTAGTTCTTGATGTCCTTTACCCCCATAAAACGCTTTTGTTATTTGCTGTGGTTTGATGTATACAATCCCCAGCGGGGTAAATGGGCAGGGCCACATGATTGTCTCAAGGAGACAATCAGAAACTGGAGAAAAAAAAAAATTGAGCAGAGCCTGGAATTTCATTTTAGTTTGTGTTACCAGAACTAATAAAATATATCAAGGGCAGAAAGAAAATACTGAAACCGCTGAGAACCAGTTTTGCAGGCTATTTATATTTCACAGCCTAGTATCAATACTGGCAAAACGTGGCTCAGATAATGACCCTAACAGGGACAGAATACACTCGCCTGCCTGGGAAGAAAGATGCTATAAAATTCTGTTTGACACAATTGCCTGCCTCGCGGGTCCTGGAATATCAAGTTTCCTGAAACATGACGTGCCATACGTTGAACGTGGGATAGACTATGATTAGGAGGTGAGCACTAGTCTCAGTCTAACCCTTCCCATCAAATCAGCTGTGTACATGGCCCCACTCGCAGGTATGCAGAGCTCCCCTAAGCTTTACATTTGGAAGGGCTTTGCTCTCAAAGTCTTGGGGGATGAGATAGGAGGAGCCACAGGCTCATTGGACTCCTTGATTTGGCAATTGGTGCTGCTGTGTTCTCGGAGATCCTGTCTGACTTTAATAGGGGGAGATGGCAGACAAACGGCTGCATAGTTGACTGAGCAACTTCTGGAACAACTCTCCCTGCAGGCCAGGATGGCCAGGGGAGCACAGCGCCTGCTCTGACACCAGAGCATTTGGTGGTGCAGCCCTGTATGTCCCGTATGAACTATGTGGCCCCAGGCAAATGAGTTAAGTCTGTGCTTCTAGTACTTCATGTGTAAAATGGGATTATAATCGTTCTTTCGTTACAGGGTGCTTTAGGGATTACATTATATAAGTAGGCAAAGCCCTTAGATGAGTGCCTGGTGGTATATAGTAACAGCCCAATAATTGCTAAATGATTTTATCATTATTAGTAACTACGCAGGGTGTAGTTAAAACACGAATGAAATAATCAGAAGTGTTAAGTTTTGTGCATACTGATTAGAGAAGGTGCTTTGCTGTCACTTTCTCTCTTTTTCTTTTTCCTGAGGTAAATTGGATCCTTGAAATACACAGATCTTAAGTGAATAGTTCAACAAATTTTTATAACAGTAAATACCAAAGTAACCATTATCAGAACACGTCCGTGGCCTCAGAAAGTTCCCTTTTCCCGTTTCCGGTCAATGCTTACCACGCCCTACCACAGCCCACAATGGGCAACCACTGTGCTGATTTCTACTACTGTAGATTAATTTCACCTGCATGGAATTTCATATAAATCAACTACTCTCTGCACTCTGTCATGCGTATTTTAAAAAATGTATCTGTGTCACTGCATGTACCACTAGTTTTATTTTCTTTCTGATGAATAGTAAGTCCATTGTGTGCATATACTCAATTTATTTATTATTTCACCACCGAACATTTGGATTCTTTTCCGGTATTGGTAATATGAATACAGTTGCTATGAATATTCTTGTACAATATTTTTGTGAATGTGTTTCTTTTGGATGAATTTTTAGAGGTAGAATTTATGGCTGAAAAGGAAGATATGTTTAAATTTGTAAGAAACTGCCACTTTCTAGTTACTGTATCTTCAATATCGGTGTACTATCTTTTTAGTTTTAGCCACATGAATTTGTATTTCATTGAGGTTTTGGTTGGGTGCCTTTTTATTACTAACTAGAGGCCTAGTGCACAAAATTCATGCACTGGGGGGAGTGTGTGTGTGTGTGTGTGTGTGTGTGTGTGTGTGTGTACCTTAGCCTGGCCTCTGCCCTCTCGCAGTCCAGGCTCTCACAGTCCAGGACTCCTTGCTCCTTACCGCCTGCCTACAGCAGAGGCCGGAGAGACTCCCACTACCACCACTGCACTCACCAGCTGTGAGCCCTCCTTCTAGCTGAGCAGTGCTCCCCAACGGTGGGAGCGCACTGACCACCAGGGGGCAGCTCCTGCATTGAGCGTCTGCCCCCTGGTGGTCAGTGTGCATCATAGCGACCTGTCATTCCGTGTTCAGTCGATTTGCATATTAGGGTTTTATTATATAGGATTTTCAAGAGTTCTGATATTTTCTGGATAGAAGTCTTTTGTATTTGCAATTTCTATATTGTAAGTATTTTTCTCTTCATTTTATTAACAGAAGTTTGATGAACACAAGTTTTCAATTTTGATAAATTAATCAATTTTTAAAACAGTCTTTTTAGGGGCTATTAAATTTATTAAAACTTTCAAAGAACCAACTTTTGACTGTGTTAATATTCTCTATCATTTGCTTATTTTGTATTTATTTTTCTTTTTTTTCCTACTCATCTTCTTTCCTTCCTTGTCCTTATTTTGGGCTTAATGCTCATTTCCTTAGGCTTCTTAGATGCAGGCGTGGGCCATTATTTTAAATCTTTTTTTCCATATAAGTGTTTAGAACTATACATTTCTTTCTTAGTACTTTCTAACAGCATCCCACAAATTTTGGTTTGTTGTACCCATTATCATTCAGCTGCAATGTTTGCTAATTTTCCTTACAATTTCTTCTTTGATCCCTATATTATTTAGAAGTGGTTTTACCTGTCACAAATTTGAGACTTTTTCCAGATATCATATCGTTACTGATACTTGTTTGATTCTTTTTATAAAGAATATAGTCTATAAAACTGAAATTTAAGATATATTTATAGTTTAGTATGTGGTCTATTTTGGTGACCATGTAAATGTATACTTGAAAAAAAAAATCTATATTCTGTAGTTGTAAGGACCAGAGCTCTGAAATATCAACCAGAATAAGGTGGTTGACAGTGTTGTTTAAATCTATATACTTTCTAATTTTATTATTTGTTGGCCCAATTTTTTAATGTTGTAATATCTTCCTGATGAACTGACCTTGCTATCATTTTAATAATTCCTTCTCTTTTCTTCTGTTGATACTCTTTGACCTTAAGTCTATGTAACCTGTATTTATATTGCCACTCTATTATTAGGTTTTCATATATTTTTTCATTATTTTACCTTAAAGCATTTTATGTCTTTATGCTTCATATTCATCTTTTATACAGAAGATAACTGGGTCTTGCTTTTGAAAAAGTCAATCTGATAAACTATGCTTTCAACTGGAGTGTTTATTATTTTTACAGTTAATACAATTTTTGATATAACTGGATTTGGATCTACCATTTACTATTTGTTTTCTTTGTGTCCAATATGTGGCCCATTTTTATTCCACTCTTGCCTTTTTTAGGTTAAACAAATATTTCTTAGAATTCCATTTACACTTAGCTCTGCATTTTTGTATTTTTTCTTCAATGGCTGCTGAGCATTATGTTAACATATGTTAAAATTATAGAGGGGATGAGCACAGAAAGGAAAGAAGGTATTGATGAGAGAGGGATGTAGTAAGCTATTTAGCTGATGACAAATGGAAATTGTATTGGTATTGAGAGATACTTCTTGGAGCCACATGTGTATTTCTTTTCTTTTTTTTTTTTAAATATATTTTATTGATTTTTTACAGAGAGGAAAGGAGAGAGATAGTGATAGAGAGTTAGAAACATCGATGAGAGAGAAACATGAATCAGCTGCCTCCTGCACATCCCCCACTGGGGAAGTGCGCGCAACCCAGGTACATGCCCTTGACGGGAATCGAACCTGGGACCTTTCAGTCCGCAGGCCGACGCTCTATCCACTGAGCCAAACCGGTTTCGGCACACATGTGTATTTCTTAAGAACTTTTGCTAAATATTTTTCTATGGTCTATGTTCTATCAGCAAGATAAACTCTATAAATCAACATGAAGGGAAACAGTGGATTCCATGTGATTTTTCTTTATCTTTGTCTTTGTCGGATAACAATATTTTACACTTTACATTGGACAATGAAACTGCAATTTTTGCAGGTAAAATAATGATAAAAAGGAAATTAGCAATTTCACATGGTGCAACAAAATACAGAAAGTGTAACTATCTTTATCAAAATAAATGATTGCAACAGATAAACTATACAAATTTTCACATATATTGAAATGATTTGCAAGATATGACAGACATAATGCTTTGGGGGCTCCTGCCTCTGCTGAGTAAGCTGTGTTCTGTACATGTAGACAGAGGTCATTTCTTGTTGCCACTAATTCAAATTTTGTTTGAGGGGAGTCATGAGGTAAAGGTAAGGACCAATGGATGCACTCAGAGTAAGGTATGTCATTCTTATGGGACTCTGGCAGAAAGAAATCAAGAGTTCATTGAATTCTTGATATGCTAAGTGTGGTCTGTGAACTGGTGGTACCTGCATCACCTGAGAGCATGTGTGAGATGCAGTGCAAAGGTTGGGCTCCACCCAGAACTCCTACAGCAGACACTGCATTTCAACAAGACCCCTCTCTTCCCCCAATAATTCCGATGCTCATACTATTTCAGAGGCATTGCATCACACCACTAGCTCACAATTGACTTCCCATGGGAGTTTCCCGGGGGCTTAAGATATTGCTGCCTGGATCTCAGCTCCAGGGGTCCAGTTTACCCGGACTAGAGGATGATCTGAGCACTGGGGGTGTTATAAGCTGGAATAATAAAATTAGATGAGAATAAGCAGGTGATTTCAATGTACAGAGAAACCTGACAACCACTACTCTGGATACCATTTTTTTGAGAGAAATCTTTAATCCTTGGGGATATTAAAAATAACATTCTGAAGTATGGCACATACATACTTAGAATAGAGTCAGTGCTGTTATGAAAAGTAGTCAGACAGAGCAAAAGATAAAACCAAATGACAAGATGATTACGTTTTTTTAGAAATGGAAAGCAATAGATATTCAATAGCCTGTCAAAAGAAAAGAACAGTTTCCCTTTGCTTACAAGACTGTGACCTGTGCTGAAGAAGTAGATGAAAACACACACACAACAACAACAAGGGAGACAGGTAGAAGAAATGAAAGATAGCTTGCTTTTATTATTTATGTATTAAAATAAAAAAATAATTCGACTGAATGATAAATGAAACACTAGACACCTGGTCTGTCACTACAGACTAGGTCATAAAAATATACTTAGAAATGTTCTAGTGAAAAAGTCAGAATAATGTTCTAACATTTTCTCTTTGAATAAAAAGTCTATGATATATTCAGAAATGAAAAACTAAACAACAGTAACAAAAATTAGACCAGCCCTTCCATAGTAGCTCATCAAAGTATATCTGCTTTAGCTCTTTGAAATCACTTTGCAGGATTGTACCTAAAATTAATTTAATCGTGTTCTGCAAACTGCCTCAATGTAGCTATTTCAGCATCTCTTTGATAGAGATACCACATTCTATCTAAAGAATGCAGCCTTTTAGAATCCAGGTTTAGTAAAATTCCTAGAAATAAGAAGAGATGACAAATGCAGCACCGCCTGCATAATACAGCTGCCGGGAGTGCTGACACTGTTTAAATATTAGTGGCAATGAAGAAGGTAGAGTCAAAACTTATTTTTAACTTAGCTTTATCAAAGGGAAGAACCATTAGAGGAACCAAGAGAGAATGCAGCTTTCGGTACTTGGATACATCTCAACCAATGAATTTTAAGTAATAAAATAAAATCACCGGATTTTAGAGCCAGAAATCATTTTAACATCTGCAGTACAGAGGAATGGCACAATTCAATTTCCTAAATTGAATTGAAACGGGTTGAAGATTTTACTTTTCAATTAAAAGAAGTTGCCATTGATTTAGTTTTCAAAAATCTGTAATCCTGGATATCATTTTGTGCACTTTGCATAGGTCTTTCCTTTCAAATGGAACTCTTCTAATAAGGTTTTGCTCAGAACTAGAAATACAATGATGTGTTTTTTTTACCCCCCCCCAAACACCCCAATTACAGTTGACCTTCAATATGGTGTTAGTTTCAGGTGTACAGCTTAGTGGTTAGACATTTAAATACCAAGATGTGGCTTTATTTATTTATTTTTATTTTTAAATATATTTCTTTATTGATTTCAGAAAGAAAGGAAGGGAGAGGGAGAAATAGAAACATCAATGATAAGAGAGAATCATCAATCGTCTGCCTCCTGTAAACCCCCCACTGGAGATTGAGCCTGAACCCTGGGCGTGAGCCCTTGGCCGGAATCGAACCTGGGACCCTTCTAATGCTCTATCTACTGAGCCAAACCGGCTAGGGCTCAAGCTGTGGTTTTTAAATGCTTATAACTATTATGCACATTTATATAACAAGAAGATGTGATTTTCAATGCTTACATATATTCAAAGAATACATTATAGATATCTCTTACTGGTGAATTAAGTTTGAATTTCTAGAGGAACCAAATAGGCTGAAAGAACTTTAAATAAGGTTTTCAACATAAACTACAGAGCAGCCCTGTAGTCTGGAGGCCACATGCCAGTGATGCAGCCACTATTCAATTACACAGGAGAATCAACCGATTGTGATTTTCACAGAAAGGATAAAGTGGAAACGAATGCATACTTACATGTGAAAAGGAAATTTCATTTTCAGGCACTTATAAGTATAATCTGTTGTTACCAAAAAGGACACAGAATATAATAGGTGCTCATACAACACCTTATACTGACATTTCCCATGTGAAATTTATTGTAAGAGACCTGAATTATAAGGGACCAGCAATACTGTGAGGTTGTTAAGGACTTGAAATGTGCGCCAAGGTTAAATAGACTCACATCCCAGCTCTGCTACACACCAGCCAGGTAACGCACCCGTTCTGTGCCTGCATTTCCTCAGTTATAAAATGGAAATGAAACACAGGACCAACCCATAGAGGTATTAGATAAATTAAGTGAGGTATATATGCACAGTATTTAGAATGGTGCCTAGAACACAGTAAACACTCAATAAATATTTTTTCTCTCTTCTTTTTTGCCTCCTCACCCCTCTTCATCCCCTCCTCTAATTTTTCTACTTTCTCTTCCTCTTCTGTTTTTCACATGAATAAGGGACAGGTATACTAACTGACTTGACTTATATATTACTCTAAACTTAATACTATAAATATGCAAACGGTAATATTTCAGTTGGAGATATGTAATATTTATAAGTACCGCGCGCTAACCGATTGCGCCACTGGAGCTCCAGATATGTAATATTTAGAATGGTTCATCTGAGTTTTTGTATTCAGCCACTTACAATAGTCAATTAATACTATACCTTATTAAGGGACCTGTACTCATTAGATATCATTCTTTTTGTTCACATTTTTTTCATGTTTTCTTCAAGTTACCTACAGAGCTTAGAATGCCCACTCAACCCTGAAGGATGATAAAAACTTTTCAATCAAAGCACTAGTCTGAAACTTCCAGAGGCTCTGCCTAGACCTGTTCTAAAGGTAGCAGGAAACTCAGTGCACAATGGAAGATTCACCAGGAGCGATTTAGCCGCCTGTAACTCAGTGCGGGCCCTGTCAATGGGAAACTCTGTGTGTGCTTTCAGGGTCTAGCTGCTCAGAGGTATTTTATGCTTTGATATCAAAGATGAAAGAAAACTCCTGGAAAGTGAATGTATAATCATCTCAGCTGTGGATTCCACGAAGAAAATCAACTACTTTAACCACAGACATGACCTAGAAAGACTCAGAGCCAAGGTAATCTCACACCTAAAGGATGAGATGTGTAAAGACAGTCACTGGTTTCTAGCTACATATTGACTATTTTTCCAGAAAAGTACAGACCTCTAAATTAAAAGACTTTTTTTCTTTATTTTAATTGTTGATATTCTTACAGATGTTCCCCCCACTTTCTTATTCTTCACCCAGTTCTCACCCTCTGGCCATTACCACACTGTTATCTGTATCTATGGGTTACGCCTATATATGTTCTTTGGCTAAACTAGAAAGTTCTATCAAGAAATAGAAGGTGCTAAATGTCTTTGCAACAATATATAGCAATTTACAAAAATGTATTAGCTTGCATTAGAAAATTCTCAATAAATGTGGGAAAACATTTAAATCAGGCTTCCTTTTTATTATTAGCTCAGTTATGCAAAATGTTAAGCTGGAGGGTGACGGAGAAAACAATTCTGAGCTCTTTTTTTCAACACATTTAATTAGCTAATGAAGTTAGATTTAAATTGGCAACTCTTTCTGAATCTCCATCTTCCATAAAATAAAAAGCAATGCTAGCATGCTATCCTGATGAAGATGCTATAAAACATAATATGTGATTTTTATTAAACACTGTTTTGAAAGAAAATTTATCTTAATACTGATCAGGCTAGTCTGCTCTAACCGTATTTTAGGAAAACTATTTTATAAACAACCCTAGAGATGAAGAGAGTTCCAGTAAACAAACATAATTGAACTCTCATTGTGATATTTTAAAATTCTGATGGACACTTGCTGCATATCAATGATCTCAGTATCACCTGGAAATCCAAGTACACTGTTCTAGCAGAACAAAAGTGAAAAAGGCCTCCATTTAAATGTTCAAACTTACTTAACTTGGTTTCTCAGCGTCATAAGGCAGTTCTAATGTCCTGAATTAAAAACATCTCCAGTTTTATGATTCCTTGCTGCTTTAAACAACATTAAGGAATGTCTTTGGAATAATTGGCAATATTCTAAAAACCTATTTACCAATGTGTGCTTGACAAAAAATGGAGTCTGTGAGATGCTACTTATAAAAAGATTTTATGACCAAATGAGAAATGCTAGCTGCTCCATCTTTATTACCATCTCAGTTTTCTTAGAATACATGCTCTCTGAAAGCAAAGGACTTGTCTAAGTTTTGGTCTCTGCCATAGCCCCAACCCTGCAAC
>NW_006288121.1:2144382-2145995 GCF_000327345.1 Myotis davidii | reverse complement strand
GAATACATGAAAATGAATGAGCAAATGAACATTAAAAGCCCTGAACGATTCTCCAGCCAAAACCATTTTCATTTTTCTCTCACCCAGAGTACCTCACACCTATTTAAACATAGGAATCTTTTGTTTATTCTGATAGCATTATAGAATATTTTATTTAAAAAAGAAGAGAAAAGAGAGCATAGAGAGTATTATAATACACAAACATGTCACTACTACCCCTATGTAGATTTAAATGTTACAAATACAACAGAAGCCCCTTGGGAGCCCTCCTCGATATCAGTCATCTCATGGTACACATCTCCCTCAAATGAGGTACTCCCAACGTTAGGATTTATACTCACATGGGATTTACTAACATCCCACTTTGAAAAATCCTGAACTGAGAGAATGCTAGAGTCCCTTTAAACACTAAGATTTAAATTTATTTCTCAATAATATATAGTTTGCAAATGGTCAGCTGTAAAGCTATCCATTTACTCCATTAATACAACAATGAGTAAAAATAAATGAAATAACACTGAATAGAAGCAAGACAATGGACAACTGATGTAATAATGATAAATATAAAGAGGATAAGTAGCTTACTTTGTATGTAAATAAACTGATATGAAATATCCTATATAATAAAAGGCTTATATGCAAATCAACCAAACAGTGGAACGACTGGTCGCTATGATGCTCACTGACCACCAGGGGGCAGACGTTCAATGCAGGAGCTGCCCCCTGGTGGTCAGTGTGCTCCCATAGGGGGGAAGCGCTGCTCAGCCAGAAGGAGGGCTCAGTGCAGCAGCGATGGTGGGAGTCTCTCCTGCTTCTGGGGCAGCACTAAGCCATCAGTCAGACATCCCCCGAGGGCTCCTGGACTGCGAGAGGGCACAGGCTGGGCAGAGGGATCCCCCGAGTGCACGGATTCCGTGCACCAAGCCTCTAGTAAATATATATATATTAGGTCACTGTACACATACTTAAGAAAACATAGATATATTTGCAACTTAACCTAGACTAAGTAATTTAGAAGCCTTCTGTACAGTTATAGAGAAAAATATCCTAACAATTTTGACATACTCACAAAATCACCTGGGGCTACACTAGTAAAACTGTGTCGAGATCAATATTACAGCAGGCCACGTTTACATGATAGATGCTGCTAAGAAGAGGAGGAGACCCTTTTCCTGAGATGAATAAACAGTTACTAATAAAGAATCTCTTTTAAGATCCAGCATACTATGATAAAGAAACACAAGGAGCTGACAAAGTTTAATAAGGAAAAAACTATTTTTAAAATTTTAGTCAATATATTTTACAGCCTTGTTTTAGTAAAACCTTTCTTCCTCAAATTTTCAAGTACCGTTACAGATATTTCTAAATTGACTTAGACACACTTTAAGTATGCTCTAGCTAAATGTTCTCTTGCATATTTAATTTTTGTGTCTTGCTTCAGATAAAAGATAAAAAAGCCTAACACAATATATTTCCACATTGTTTTATTTCTTAATTTTATTTAAAAAGGATATTGAATATTCAATTTAGTGAAAGAAAAGCACACACAATTGAACTTAATACCTGCTCTGGGTAGAAAATCACATACACAATTAAATCAAGAATCGGAGCAA
>NW_006288121.1:2125537-2143992 GCF_000327345.1 Myotis davidii | reverse complement strand
CTAATACCTGCTCTGGGTAGAAAATCACATACACAATTAAATCAAGAATCCGAGCGAGGGTGGAGAACGGCCAGCCCGCAGGCTTTATAAGGCCCTCAGAATCATTTGGTCTGGCCCTACCGTGGCATTAGGGGTGAGTTAATTAAATATTTGGCCAAATATAGCAGGCTAATTTTTAAGCTGATAATTTTGAACGGCCTGAGAATGATGTTATAAATATCCAAATGGCCCTTGGCAGAAAAAAAGGTTCCCCACCCCTGAACTGAGCAACAACGAATAGGAGATGTCCCGGCTGTATTAGCCTTAATCCTCTCCATCTTAATCCTTGCTATTATCCCAATACTACATACACCAAAACAATGAAGCACAGAATACACAGTTTTCATTGGTCATTTGTGCCTTGTAGTTTTCATAGTAGAAGAACTGGAATTTCTACTCTAGAAACCATTTTACTTTTCAAGCCAACACATTAAATTCTTCTCTTGTAAAATACCAACAGAAAGTGAAATGTAACCTCACTCTTTATTTAGAAGCTCCAAAGTCCTTTCTTGGATTAAAATGAATGAAATGGATTAGTATCCAAAATATATATATATACAAAAGAAAAAGTGTTAATTCCTACCTCCATTATCTTTTAGATGCAGTGCTATCTTGGTATCATCTGAAAGAGAAACTCAAAGTTATTACAACAGAAAAAAAATTAAAAGTACATAAATCTCAGGAACAATAATTGTACAGTAATGTTTTAATGATGCTAATGTTTTAATGATAATGTGGATAGATTTTAACACTTTAGTAAGTTTTACTTCTAGTTCAATGAGAGCAAGTCCTAGCTTACACGATGTGATGTAGTACTAAAATTTCTTCATGAAATCAAGACTTAATCGAGTATTATATAATTCTTAAGATCTGTGAGAAAAGTACATTGTTATAAATGTAACTTAAAATACATGTATTTTTAATTTTCAAAAATGAGTAATTATAATTAGACTTTATAGTATGACCTTTTTTATTCATTAAAAATTAAGATCAAGAAAATTTCAAATTAATTGTAGTAATGATTTACCATTATTTACAAATTTAATTTCAAAAGTTAAATAAATGCTTATTCATTGCTAATCAATATATCCAACTTCACATGAAAAATACCTTGACTTTAATGGACAAAATGTAGATCATACATTTTTATTTCAGTGGTTATATTTTATTTTATAGGGTAGTATTCAAATTGTAGGAATATTTCACAGGGTAGGATTCAAATTGCGAAAATATTTTCACAGGCTATATTCAACCTAAATAATTTGGATTAAAATAAATATAACATTGGTGTTAAATATCTAAATAAATGTATTTAATAGTTGTCCTCTTCCTCACTATTTATTCCAGTTAATTTTTGATATCCAAGTAAATTTCAATGAAAAGCAAAGGCTTCAAGTTTAATTCCTTATTCAAGTGAAAGCAAGGCTTAGTACAGTAAAGAAGTGAGACCATTTTTCTCCCCTCAAAGCTTACTTTTGGCGAACTAGTCTCACATTTCTCTTTAGTGGTACCATCTAGAATATTCACAAACTTTGACTAATATTCCTCTTCCCCAGTGAATTGTATCCGTGCATCAATGGACTCTGGCATGTCTCTCTTCCCTGGCAGAGGTGATGTTTCCCACGGATAATTTCTGTGACATTTATAGTACCCTCTACAGGGTATGGACCAACATATCTTATTGATTGTGTTCAGGCAAATATTAGAATTGCAGGTGAGTAGAATTACGTATTGTTCAGAATCCAAAGTCAATGAATATTTTATATAAATTTGCCTTCATATCCTGTGTCTAAAATGTGGAATTCAGTTACTTCAAAGTTTAGCAATACGAAAGGAAGTCTATACTTTTCTAGGGAAGACAAGTAAGCCACTATTGAAAGGCAAAGTACATTAAAAGAATCCCAGCACATATTTTTATTCCATAATAATTTTGTCTTTTCCCCTTTAGAAATCCAGTTTGCTAAAAAAATAAAATAAAAATTCCCTCTAGAGAACAACACCAGTCCATGTCAACACCCTGAGTTTGCACCTTCTGTGGGCAGGCTGGTGGGCAGCTGGGATGTTGCTGCTCTTCTGGTGGTTGTTAAGAACCTAAATAGTACAGTAGTTGCTTGCATGGTTGTGGTGGTCTGAGAAGAACTTTCCACTGATTCCACAGTCTCACACATCTTCTCTTTTGACTAATAAGAGAAACAAATGGGAAAGCAATTTAAGAGTGATCATATGATTTAAAATTACATCTAAGAAATTGGTCTGTAAATCACAAGAGACTCTCGAATCAACACGAGGGCTACATTTTTGTACAAGACTATATTTAGGCATTTGTTGATTTACAAAGTATGTAAAATAGACGAGAGAATAAGTTGGATGTAAAAAAGCATTTCCATCTTTGGATATTTGAATTTCATCATTTTCTGCTTGATAACCTTTCTGTTTACATAATACTGCTGTTAATCTTGCTCTAAATTTTATATCAGTATATGTAGAAAAGACATGATGTCAAAAAGAAAAAGGTTATACAAGAAGAAAAACATGTGCACGAAGATAAGGTTTAAAGCATAGTTAGGTATGTGAAGAAAAATGCATTCTCTCCATATCAAACTGATAATGACAATTCTAAAAATTTGGTGACTGCTGCATATTACTTCTACTACTTTAACAATAATCCCCCACAGATTGAATGGGTATTTAAAATGTGTTTCCCTTTGTGAAATATTGAAACCACCCAAGTGGAGGATTGAGCAACCCTCATTTATCACTTAACCTATCATTTCCCTAGCAGAGCTTTACTGGGGACACCAGGGAAAGGTACATGTTGTATTTTTCACTTATGGTCTATGAAAATAAATCCTATACCAGCGATGGAGAACCTATGACACACGTGTCAGAGATGACACGCGAACTCGTTTTTTTGGTTGATTTTTCTTTGTTAAATGGCATAGAGAATAATTTGGATGTAAAATAGCATTTCCATCTTTGGATATTTGAATTTCATCATTTTCTGCTTGATAACCTTTCTGTTTACATAATACTGCTGTTAATCTTGCTCTAGATTTTATATCAGTATATGTGTAAAAGACATGATGTCAAAAAGGAAAAGGTTATACAAGAAGAAAAACATGTCCATGAAGATAAGGTTTAAAACATAGGTACGTGAAGAAAATATGCATTCTCTCCATATCAAACTGATAATGACACATTCTAAAAATTTGGTGACTGCTCCATACTATTACTATTTTAACAAAAATCCCCCACAGATTGAATGGGTATTTAAAATGTGTTTCCCTTTGTGAAATATTGAAACCACCCAAGTGGAGGATTGAGCAACCCTCATTTATCACTTAACCTATCATTTCCCTAGCAGAACTTTACTGGGGACACCAGGGAAAGGTACATGTATTTTTCACCGGTAGTCTATGAAAATAAATCCTATACCCTTCACCAGTAGCAATATTCAACATTCTAACTTTTATGATTTGGAAGTTGGTGTCTCTCCCCACCTCTTAGTGCTTCAAAGCACTCCATCCCTCAGATGGGCCTTGAGGAAACAGATGATAACTATTCTGACATGGAAGGCACTCCTCCCACATTTGAATTTATTACTAAATAAATACTTCTCTTAAACTTCTCTTGTCACTAGTGAAGTAAATGCACTTTACTACTGCTTAGAATGAGTTCCTGAGATGGCTTCCTTTTCACTAATTGGATACGACACAGGTTTATTCTATACTTTATCATCCCTGGGACCCATTCAATTCCCGTAATTTTAGATCCTATGTCTTCTCAGCCCCAAAGATCTCATGATCATCTCTTGATTCTACTTTAGTTATCATCTCCATATCCTGGACCTTATCTGCAGTTGAAAATACTTTACTTCTGAAATAATAACTCCAGTTACTCTATTTTTAGCTAATCTATGTACCTGTTCACTCAAATTCTTCTTATCCTGTGATTACATAGAGTTATTGTCTTCCTTTATGTATTCTTTTTTTCTATCACATCAACTTCTTTTTCATCTCATGATCATCTCTTGATTCTACTTTAGTTATCATCTCCATATCCTGGACCTTATCTGCAGTTGAAAATACTTTACTTCTGAAATAATAACTCCAGTTACTCTATTTTTAGCTAATCTATGTACCTGTTCACTCAAATTCTTCTTATCCTGTGATTACATAGAATTATTGTCTTCCTTTATGAATTTTTTTTCTATCACATCAACTTCTTTTTCAATAATATCATGCATCTTTACCTTATTCTTCTTTTCACATCACCTTTACAGAAAATCATCAATATTGAATATAGTTGTTGTTGTTTTTAAAGAAATCTATCTTTTCCTTGACTGCTCAGGCACAGCCAGAGGAAAACCACACAGCCCCCCACAGGGAGGTCTGAAAACTCACCTCCTGTATCCTCAACAGTGTCTTTTAGGCTGCTTGGCAACAATGGCCTGCTTTGCTAACCTCTTCTCCCATTACCCTAAGTATAAATTTCAAACCCTCTTCAATCTACTTAAAAACTCCAGTCCCATAATGCTTCTCCCATTTTGATCTCATGGGCTCATCTTTTATTTCTTAAATAAAAGAGCCATCAGCAAGAATTCCTTTTCTTTACAAATCAGCATTCTTCCTTGAAGTAGCTCTTGGACAGGATTTGCTTAACTGATAAGAAAAATGGTGTAACTGTTCATTGTTTTTATTCAAAATTCATACCCTAAAACTTAAAGGGTGAAGAAACATAATTTTCTTTGTACATAGATTTCTCATACAGAATATCTTTATGTGACCCTGAAATGACAATGTAAATGCAATTCACTAGAAAACTGTTGAACAGGTTCAAATTGCCTCTGCAACTGTACACGTTTATATGAATTGCTTCATTGCATCATTGTCTCCATCACGTTCGCCTGGGAGTTACTGTTTCTGTTATATCATTTTTAACTTATACCAGTCCAATTTGCTGCAATCAATCTTTTCCTTCATACCACTGGCTTTATAATTTGAGTGGAAAAATATGAAAAATGACTTCCTAGATCTTAGAAAAGCAGCAAGCAAGTGTTTAAGAGAACTATCCTTTGCTCATAGAAATTCAAATCCTGGTTCTATTATTCCCTATCCACATACCCAACTCTGGATACCCTCACTACAGCCCTCCACACCATTTCCCCTCACCCCTCTCTCTTCTCCTCTTGGTAATATGGGGGCAATAACAGCTCATACCTCACAGAATGGGTATAAGAATAAATTGAGAAAATACATGCAAAGATTTACAAGTAAAACCCCAAGTCTGGTACATATAGGGGACTCAATAACTGCTGTCTACTTTTACCAAATGAGATAGCATTTTCATTAAGTTATAGCATCTATATATGACAGTGTGTTTCCCCGAATCTTGTCATAATAAAGAACATGTGTACCTCTTCAGGGCATCCACTGTCCACCCAGTCCTGGCGATGACGATCAAAGCCACTGGAACATCTTCAGAGAAGACCACATTGCAGTTCAGAAAACGAAGTAAGGGTGCAGAGTGAGGAGCAAGAATGAAAAGGAAAAGATCGGTAAGTAGGTAATTCTCCAATTTTCAGTTTAGCACAACAAGCTTTCTTCTGCAGACCTGTTGATTGGAGCAATCATAAAGTATTAACAGTGTTCTGGGGGACAGCTCACCCCCAGGTGGTCATCCGATTGGGTCAAACATGGCTACAAATGACTGCCCTGAGGTCCACTCCGCCGTGCAGGACCCTGGGCTCCCAACCCAAAGGTAAGGCCAGTTGCTATTCTGAGAAGCTGGTTTTCCTCATTTCTGTTCTCATCGTCCAAACAAGTGGATATAGAAAAATATTTTGCAGGTGTCATTTTTTCAGTATATCAGATCTTTTTATTTGTTTTTCTTAAGTTTTAAAATTTAAGACTCATAGTCATACAAACTCTACTGTATTGTAAAGGGTTAACGCAGCAGGTCCCGGGGTGTTCAACCCACACATTCCAAAGAAATATCCAGCCCTTGGGAGCTAAAGCCTGTGGACTATCCTGTTGGATAAATGCAAGATAGTTTATGCTAACAATATGATTTATGGCGAATGTCTGTTTTAGTCACCTGGAGCGCTGGGCCAGGCTCTATCAGTTTGAACTCTGTGGGGGCTGGAGACTAGAGATAAGGTTAGTCGTGGAGAATTTCATACCTACGTGACTGACCCTCCATAAAAACCCTGGGCACCAGGACTTGGATGAGTTTCCTCAGTTGGCAGAACATGCTGTGTGTTCACAGATTGCTGCTGGGGAAGAAGTGCTGTCTGTAACGGCGGCACTGGAAGAGGATAACCGGAAGCTTCTCATCTGGACTCTGCCCTCAGGGCCTTTCGCCTTTGATGATTTTCATCTCTATCCTTTTGCTATAGAAAATGGCAGCCTGGGGTATAACAGCTTTTCTGAGTTCTGTGAGTCCTTCTACTGAATCACTCAGTCTGAGTGTGTTCTTGGGAATCCCTAACAACACTATGATTAGGTCATATCTAAAATGGCCACTTGAGCAAGCACTGGGCTAGTAAGATTTTGTTCACTCTTTCTTCCTCGACTGGAATAATTTTCTGCCCTCTAGCTACAGTCCATTGATTTTTTTTTTTAAAAGAAACACAAAAATTACTCTCCAGAGCCCATTCTGATAAAGTTTCATAATTGCTATTGATCACATCTTACTTTACTATGTAACTTTTCTTCTTTATACAAAATGTCATGTCCTTATTTACCAAACTTGATTGTTAACATTTTAAAGTTATGGCCAGTGTCATATATGAGCGTACCTAGTATGGCCAACACATGATTTTATTTTCTTATTAGAAATTCAAAGTATTTTTGTCAGTTTATTAAAATTGAAGACTTAAACTGCTCCTGAATTTAATATCTATATAGTCATTTACATACAATATATATGAATCCATCTAATAAATGTTAACCTAAAGATATTTAAATATTTTTTAAAAATAAATGAAGACTATTCAACTTTTGTATTAAATTTCCTTATAGGGGTATAGTGCTACTATTCTTTCCCACTTGTTTTGCAGTGGGTCCACATGATGACTTTTTCTAAGAATCTTTGCCAGAGATTATGCACTATGGCATGAATGAGCATAATTTAATTCAAGTGGAATGTGAAAACAACTCTACTGTCAACATAAAAAAAGCACACCATATCTATCATTCTGCCAGACATGATTCATTGGAGCTCAGCTATTTTATGCCTACCATCTGTGTTGAATGAACATAAGTGTGGAATAAATATCAGTGTGTGACCTGGCACGCTAACTTTGAGAATCCCCAGTTGGTCAAGGCCATCTCTGATTATGCAAAGAAAATCTAACATTTAGTCTATTTAATTCCACTTGGTTGTTCCCTCCTGTTCTTTTTGCCTTTCAAGTTTAAGTACGGAAAAATATACATACTGACATTGTGTTTTGCAAGATGGAGATATATCAATTTTCTATAATAACAAGATTTTGGGGAGCCACCTGACCACAAATAATAAAATGGAATAGATCATTTTAAAATGAAGTTTGTTTTTACATACTGTATGGCAAATGTATTCAAAGACAATGGCAAATAACAACTTTTACTTATTTTATTACAATTGTAGTAAATCTTAAATTTATAAGTCAACTGAAATTTTATCTTAAAAAATTAGTTCTTTAAATGGTTAAATCAATCCCAGGGAAAAGTACAGAAGCACTGCATTTTTGCTTGATTTATTAGATGGTCCCCCAGTTATATATGTGAAATTAGGTTCTACTGAAAATATGTGATACAATTAAGCAATTTATTCATTTATTCACAATTGATTCTGTATTAATTGATCTGCAGTTTACTAATTGCCAGGGTAGGAAGGATTGACAATGGCAAACACCAATAAGATTTGGTTTGAAAAGCTCATGCATTCTGTAGCTTACAGTGCCTTAAAAATTAACACAACTGCCACAGCCGATTTGGCTCCATGGATAGAGCTTTGGCCCATGGACTAAAAGGTCTCGGGTTTGATTTGATCAAGGTCATAAAACCAATGGATCTCTCTCTCTCTCTCTCTCTCTCTCTCTTTCTCTCCCCCACCCCTTCCTTTCACACTCTCTAAAAATCTCTCTCTCTCTCTCTCTCCCCCCCCCTTCCTTTCACACTCTCTAAAAATTTTCCTTGGGTAAAGATTAACAACAATAACAAAAATTAACACAACTGAATGCTGCGTTTTTAGCATTTTTTATAACCGAATATAACCTAAATAGCACCCAAGATCAAGTATAAACAAAGGAGTGTGTGTATGCTATAAATTATTAAGAAAAACCACCTTTATGTTATTTCTGAATTCAAAATAAACCAAAAATCACTTTTGAGATCAACTTCCTCTCTCCACTGAGCTGCTGTGTTGTTTTTTTCTAAAACAGAGACATTAACAATGACATGCTCCGGCATATTGATTTCCAGACCTTTAACAAATATATTTTTATTGATTTCAGAGAGGAAAGGAAAAGGAGAGAGAGGTAGAAACATCAATGATGGAAGACTATCACTGATCAGCTGCCTCCCACAAGCCCCCAACTGGGGATTGCTCACAACCAGAGCATGTGTCCTGACCAGGAATCGAACCATGACCTTCTGTTTCATAGGTTGATACTCAACCACTGAGCCACACCAGCAAAGCAATTTCCAGACATTTTTAACACTGTTAGCAAACAGACTCTTCTACATTGTAATCATCTAGTATTCCTGTTAAACTAAATTCCTGGGTATATCTGTATAAGAAAGATTCTCTGATGAATTTGGGTTCAGCAATTTTCACTGTAAATAGTCATCCCACATGATCCTTACCACACTGAAATCTGAGAACCACTGACATCCCATCCTATATGTCCCCATAGCAGGCCCCTTCCCACTCCTCCACCCATCACTGCAACCTGTTCTTATGCCCCTTAGTGCCCCTCCCTGAATGTGCTGTGCTCCTTGAGGTCTCTGACTTTGAACCTGCTGTTACTAGTGTCTAGAATACCTTCCCTGTTTCTAATCAGTAAACCCAATTGAACTGAAGCTTATGTACTCCAAGAAGCATCTACTTTCTTCCCATCCAGAAGGGTTAGCAACCCTTTCTCAGTGCCCTCAATATCAACCCAATGTCAAGTGCTAGTATCTATTACACTGTAGTTGGTTGTGTCCGAGCTTATCTTAACAAGACCTCGAGGAGAACATGGTTCAAGGGGAAGACTTGGGGTTCAACTGCTTGAGCTGGAATTTTGGCTTGGGCACAAAACAGGTATGTGATCTTGGGAAGTTATTTTTCCTATCTAATCTTGTTTCCTCATCTGCAAAATGAGGTAGGAGAGGTTATGTAAAGATTAAAGCTAGAGCTTGCTACATAGTCAACATTTAGTCAATAGCAGCTGTTTTTCATACCTAGGTCGTGACTTTGTAGTATACATGTGGTAAGGTCGGTAATTGTTGAAAATGAATCAGTGAGATTGTCATGGTATGAGCAGTGTTTTGGAAAATGTTTAGGAATTAATTGTGTACCATATTAATATGAAATATACTTTATCATCATATCTGGGAATCTATAATAATAAATGGGTAATATGCTAATTAGACCGGACATCATTCCTGATGAAGCCGGGGCCGGAGAGAAGCCCGGGTCCTGGGTGCCAGAGGGAAGCCAGTGCCGGCAGCCGGGGGAAGGAAGGCCTACTATCTTGCATGAATTTTATGCATTGAGCCTCTAGTTAGTATTATAAAATCTTATGAGAGAATATCAAAGTTGCTCTCAAATATGGGACAAATCTTTATTCAATATTTATAAATAAGGCAGAAATTACATGGTTTTGTAAATATTTCTCAAAACTGACTTAAATATGTTTATTTAATACATGTTTAACTTTACATATCTATTTCATATGTATCCTAACTTTGATATTTCTAATGTTTTTTGGAAGAAGTTATTTCCTTCTTCTCACTCTTACCTAATTCCAAAACAAATAGATAGAGAGCTATACTTCAAATTACTTGTACTATTCTCCTCTCACTTTCAATGGGATGTTGATTTCAAAGCCCCCAGGGACCATGTTAAGTGAACCCTATTAAATTAGGCAGCCTAGAAAACAAACAATAGCTTGAAGTATCTATCCAGTCAAGAGATTAAAGTGTAAAACTCTTCAACTCTCTAACATATCTGTTTTGTAGAAAGAATTTTTTTTTTTTTTTAATTCTGGGCCAGCTTTAGCTCTGAGGCTCCAGCTCTTAGGCCTCCACTGCTGAAAGTAGGTAATCGAAACAATGTATAACTCCAGCTCTGAGATCCCCGGCTCGCTGAAAGCAGGTTTCTGGAGGTTTTTTTTAGCTTCTATATGTTACTATGTTTCAAACTGCCCGCTCAGAGGCCTGCAGCGGCAGGCGGGGGACGTTGGAGTCCACCGTCACTGAAGCAAGCAAGCCTCATATTCAGTTTAAGCTGCCTAGCTGCCGGCGCCATCTTGGCTGTCAGTTAATTTGCATATCTCCCTGATTAGCCAATGGGAACGGTAGCAGTCGTTCGCCAATTAGTCGGGTTTCTCTTTTATTAGTGTAGATAATGCTGTGGGATCTCCCAATAATAATAATTACGCACGTAAGAATCTTCTCTATTCAATAAGAACCAAGCCATCAAAGTCGAGTTATGCCTTTTAGCACTATCTATAACTTCAGCAAAATCATCAGTATGAAAACACAAATTATTTCCATTTGGCAAATGAATAGCTAATCTTGTGATTGCATGAGATTGGTCATGCATTCACATTGCAAAAAGTCTCCAAACAGCCTCGGGAGCGCTCACATACCTGGAGTCAAAGAAGTCCTGTACTTCAATATTATGATTGATAATATTTTTTTCAGAAATTTGAATATTTGCACAATTGTGCCCTTTATAGATGTATTTAAATAAATACTTGACACTTTTAATCAATACACAGACTTCAATGTTTATATGACAGTTACACTTAAGGCACAAATATGGGTTATTAAGGGACAATCCAAGTGTTAAAGACAATTTTATTTCCAATAGACATGGTGCTACCAGGTCTTCTTTTGTATTTGGGATATCCATCAACATTTTCAATAGTCACATTTTGAAATTCTTTTGGACATCCCTTTGAACATTTTTTTATTTTCCACATGGACTATTTGGATTTTGCATTCCACATGGTCCATGTACCATATTTGATTTTACAATTTGAAAAAATTGAGGACACTGGTCTTCATCCGGAATTTCTGCCTTAACTATATGGTCAATGTCATCTTCTGTTAAAAATTTGGATTCACTATCTAATATCAATAATATGTGAGCATGAGGCAGTCCGCGTTTCTGAAATTCAATGACATGAAGATGAATCGACAATATACTGTTAATTTTCCTGCATTTAAAATAGGATTGAACGTGTGCCGCACGGAGAGATGAAATCCATAATACTGCATTTGTCTGACTCGTGTCCTTATATTTTGTCTAGTATTATTGTTGATTACACTGTTGTCTCTGAGTCTTAATGCAATATCTGTTCCCCAGCCTTTTTCACCATGTGGAAAAGAATAGGATATGTAATTTCATCTAGTATAGGAAACAGGATATTGATTTGTTTCATTTTAGTGGCATTTGGATTATTGGGATCTGGTTTACAATGTATGAGCAAGTCCCTTTCAAAAGGAGGTTCTCCATCTTTGTTTCTAAATATGACAGCAACCTCGGTTACACGGGGAGAATTATATTTACCCAGATCACTATTATGATCATATTTAATCACCATTGTTACTTCTGTGGGAACAATACCTTTCACTGCTGCTTCAGATTGGGCTTCCTTTTCTACCTCATGTAGCATCTTGTACGATTTTGTTAATTCATTTATTTCATGCATGAGTTTGTTGATGTTGATCATGAGTCTTTCTGAGCAACCTTCATTTTCTGGCATTGCTAATCTTTTACTCGTTGCTCCGCTGTATCTATAATATACAGTTGAGCAAACTTCTGAGAAACACCATCCGAAGGATGTAAAGTTCCAGTAAGGTGATAAACTTGTCCGTGTATTCTAAAATAGTATGGCCCATATCCTGATGGTGATGCAATATTAGCACCCATGGAAGCAAAAGCAAAAGAACTATTTTTATATAGTCAGAATCTTCATTTATCATTAATTTTTTAAAAATATGCTGGGTATTCTGGAAAATGTATATCATTTGGACAGACTTTCCCTTTGCTACAACATCGACAAATTTTCCATCAGATGGTTTTTCATCAGAGAAATTTAGGGATAGGCAAAATTGACATGTAACAGTCATTCCACCACAACTATGTTCGATAATTGCATGCTCATTTACTTCATTTTCACTGTGAAGGCAGTTCCTACCAGTATTGGTAGTACTTGTCGATGGCTGTTCTTCAGGCATATTCTGTTGACAATGCTGGCTTCTTTCAGCTTCAGAGGTATGTTGTGCCAATAGTTGGTCTTCAGACATTTTCTGTAATGGCGCCACTTTCTTTTGGCTGCAGAGGTACATTGTGCCAATAATTGGTCTTCAGATACAATTGTGTCAATGCTGCCAGCTTCTTTCAGCTTCAGAGGTACATTGTGCCAATAGTTGGTCTTCAGACATTCTGTCCACACCAGCCGGGGAGAGGGGACAGGTGGAATCAGGCTCCTTCCTCCCTCTTGTCAGGGTCAGGAGTGCGGGTGGGGCTGGCGGGAGAAGGGGCTTATCGAGGCTTTCTTTCCCCTGGCTGCTGGCAGCTGGCCCGCCCCTGAGGCTGCCACTGCTTGCCATCTGTGTGGTGCCGCCCTCTCTCCCCCACCAGTCAGCGTGGGGAGCCATTACTAGGCTGGCCTGGGCCTCCCTCTGTGAGGAGATAACCGGTGGCCCCGTCAACCTGCCACAGTGTTGCTATCCAGTGGCCTGGGCCTCCCTCTGTGGGGCAATGGATTGCAAGCCCCCAGATTTATACCCTGCAGAGGGAAGCCCCCCCCCTGCCGCAGCCCTGCAGGTCAGGTAGCCTGGGCCTCCCTCTTTGAGGCAATGAGCACAGAGGGAGGCCCTGCCCACCCTGCGAGGCTCTGTGATCCATGCTGCACAGAGGGAGGCCCCGCCCACCCTGCCAGGGCTCTGTGATCAATCGGTTCTTGCAGCCCTGGTGGCTTGCCTGTGCCCTGCGGGGGCTTGCCTGGACCCTGGCAGCCCCGGCTTTATAAAGATTAAAAATGAAGTGTGTCTGACAGCACAGTTGAGCATGTATCATTTCACCAGTGGAAAGAAGCACCTACAAAAGAGAAGTTAGGAAAGAAAATTCACAAAATTTGAAGTCCCAAAGAGCAGTTAGTTTCTAGATCAGGAGTCAGAAAATGTTTTTTTGCAAAGGACCAGATTAAGTAATTTAGGCTTTGCAGGCTGCATAGTTTCTATCTTAATAGTCACTGCTGCCATTGTAGCTCAAAAGCAGCCATAAACAGAGGCAGAAAGACATGGGTGTGGCTATGTTCCAATAAAACTGTATTTAGAAAAACCAGGAAGTAGGTCAGATTTGCCCCTTTTGCTATGGTTTGCTGAACTGTTATCTAAAAATAAAGATCTGTAAAATTCTAAAAATTTTAGGACAAATACCTCATAGAGTTGTCTGTTGATTTAAATGGTCCTTGCAGCCTTTGGTGTATTTATCATAGTGTGCAACTTAATGGAAAAATCTATTGTACATTTTTGCCACAGTCTGCAAAAGTGTGAGAAATGATCTTTAGGCATCAAACAAAAAATGGAAAGAGGCTTTTAAAAAAGCAAAAGTATATTATCTGAGAAGTAAGTATAATGAAAAACAGCTGTGATTATCTATACACTAGAGGTCCGGCGCATGAAAATCACGAACTGGGGTGTCTAAGCCCAGCCTGTGCCCCCTCGCAGTCCAGACCCCTCGCTCCTCACCGCCCAGCTGCTCACTGCTCCCTAGTGCTGCCGTGGAGGCTGGAGAGGCTCCTTCCACCATGATTGCGCTCACCAGCCATGAGCCTGGCTTCTGGCTGAGTGGCGCCTCCCCCTGTGGGAGCACACTGACCACCAGGAGGCAGCTTCTGCATTGAGCTTCTGCCCCTGGTGGTCAGTGCGCATCATAGCAACCTGTCGTTCTGGTCATTCCACGTAACGGTTGCTTAGGCTTTTATTTTCTACTAGAAGCCAGGTGCACAAAATTCTTGCATGGGTAGGGTCCCTAAGCCTGGCCAGCAATCAGGGCCGATCTGTGGGGTGACTAGTGGGGTGATAGGGGTCCCCTGCTGGCACCCGTCTTGGCTGGCCTGGCACCACCCGCTCACCAGCCCTGCCCCATGCCACCACCGCCAGCCGCCTCCCTCTGTGGGACGACTGGCGGGATGGTCAGGGGGCCCTGCTGGCACCTGCCCTGGCTGGCCTGGGGCCTGCAGGCTGGGGGCAGCTCCTGCATTGAGTGTCTGCCCCTGGTAGTCAGCACACGTCATAGTGAGCAGTCAAACTCCTGGTTGAACTTCCGGTTGAGAGGTCAATTTGCATATTAGCCGTTTATTATATATCCTATATAATAAAAGCCTAAGCGACCCAACAACCCGTCACTATGCTGCACACTGACCACCAGGGGGCAGACGCTCAACGCAGAAGCTGTCCCCCAGTGGTCAGTGCGCTCCCATAGCGGGAGTGCTGCTCAGCTGACTATGGACACCAGACACTGGGCTCACGGCTGGCAAGTGCAGCTGTGGTGGTGCAAGCTTCTCCTGCCTCTGTGGCAGCGCTATCAAGTGGTGGCTACTGGGCAGTGGTGGCAGGTGCAGCGGGGTTGGGATGAGTGGGAGCGACATGGCCGGTCTAGGCTCAGGCTCCTCTCCAGCTACCTGCCACTTTGCACACTATTACATCCCTCTAGGGGCACTGGATTACAAGAGGGCACAGGCCAGGCGGAGGGACCCCATTGGTGCATGAATCCGTGCACGGGGTCTCTAGCATAGATATAAAAGGCTAAGCAACCATCTGACCAGAAGCTATCACATGCAATGACCACCAGGGGGCAGGCGCTGCACAGGAGCTGCCGAGCTGTGGTGACTTGGCAGCGGTGGTTCTCGGGTGATGCACCCTGGAACTTGAGAGGAGGGAGCTTGATTCTGGGGTGCATGACCCGAGACCCGCCATCGGTCTGATCCCTGCAGGCAAGGTTGAGGGACCCCATCTGTTGGAGGGACCCCACTCACTCTGCAGACACCCTTTGACCCGCAGTGCCACCCCAGATGCAGCCAGCTGGGATGGACCCTGAAAGGTTGGCTCCAGGCATGTCTGACCATCTCGTCCAGTCCAGCTCCACCGGCCACTTTCTAATTAATTTCCTTTAGATATCCACGAATCTGTGCACGGGGCACTAGTAACTAGTAACATTTTGTTATAAGGTAAAACCAATAATATGAAGCTGTAAGATATGGGGATTTTATTTTGTTTTGAAATACTAAACATTTTTAATAGGAAAGGTGAGTCATATTAAAAATTTTGATTATAATCATTAATCTCAATAAAAGTTAGTAAAAAATTCTATCTCATTTCCTATAAGGAACATACTTATTATTTCTAATTAGCCTTAGGAATGAGATAAGTGATTTCATTTCTAAAAAGAAGAAACTTGAGCTTAAAGTTTTTCAGAATCTTTATGCCTGAACCACTCTGGGAGTATTAGGTAAATCTAATTATACAACCTATTGCATACACAATAAGGTAAGATAAATTATGACATTTTACATCATTATAATATGCAAATATATGCAAAGTATGCTTGCATAATATGTTTTATTTTCATGAAAGCTCTTGATGTTACTTGTAGCTCAGAATCATAACCCAGTGCCAAAAGAATAGTTATCTGCAGAATGGGGAGAGTCTGTTTTGGAGATGAGTTTCAGATGGAAAATTGGGGTCAAATCATCTGATATCTGACATCCAGAACCTTGTAATTTCCATATGTGGTATCTTGCAGAGTGGCAGGTTTTATACAATAAGGGCTTAATCTTTCCTCTAGATTTCTAGAATCTAGAAGCATAACAATAGCAGTTTGTTTATCTAATTTAAAAAATTCACATCTTATTCCTCTTTCCTCCCCGCAAAAAGCCATTTTTGTTACTTTTAGATTTTCATTCCCATATTTCACTAAAAAATATTTTCAATAAGGAAAATGATTTTTGTAATTGGCTTTTCATGCTAGACTTCTTTCTTTGTAGGAGTGTCACCTCCTGATGTTAATTAAGTCTACCAAGATTATTAGATACCTGAGTACTTATTTTATACCTACCTTAAAAAACTTTCTCAAAATGCTACTTACAAGGGGCAAGAGAATGAAATATTCACCCACATGGAAATAATAAAACTATTTGACTCCAAAGACTTAAATTGATTTGCTTGCAAAACTAATCTCATAGTAAAATTCAATTTTTATCTTTGCTCCCCATCTAACTTTTAAGTGCTATTAGTGCACATGGAAAAGTGCTGACTAAGGGAATTTTAAATGATGCAAGTTTGGCTGTGTATTGACGTAAAATAATCCTCTACTACAGACCATCATATTGTTCTATATTTTCACAAATCTGAGCATTGTATTTGTTATTTTTTTTAACCAGCAGTAGCTGAAATAGTGAAATCTGGGTTCCTCAACGATTTCCACCTCTGTGCTATTTCATGAATAGAATGTGCTAGCAATGTAAAGTATGCCCTTTCAGAAAGCTTCAATTCTATTAAAAAAATTACTCCAATGTAGAGTCTTTCAAACTTTTTGGAATAAACCATAGTAAGAAATACAGGTAACATCACGTATTTGGACATATAAATATCTGGGTAAGAGGGGTGTGCGTTTGTGTACTGAAAGTAAATAGTTGTTGTGATGCTTCTCTCTTTTCTTTCTTCCTTCATTCTTTTTTTTTAAAGATCCACATAAAGCACAGATATATTTTGTTTCATTAAAACAATGTTGGTTGCAACCCACTGTGCAATTGATAGCCTAACTCTTCTGAATTGTAAGCCTGAGTGTATAATGCTATCCCAATAAATAGTTTATAATTTTAATCGCAATTGTGCTTTAGATAGCATTGTCTGTGTTTTCAAGTACTCATTTTAATAGAAAATTATAAAAAAAGTTGCCCAGCCAGTGTGGCTCAATGGTTGAGCATCATTTTATGAACCTGGTCAGGGCCCATGCCCGGGTTTTGGGCTTGATCCCCAGTGTGGGGCATGCAGGAGGCAGCCAATCAATGATTCTCCCTCATCACTGATGTTTCTATCTCCCTCTCCCTCTCCCTTCCTTGGTGAAATCAATAAAAATACATTTAAAAAAAGAAAATTACAGAAAAGTATAATGACAGAAATTAAAGTATTATCCCAATGCTAAGATATTATTAGTTTTATTTCCCATCCAGTCTTTGTTTAATGCATATTGACTTATACAGATGTATTAATTGAATACTAACATGGGATAACTTGTTTTTTTCACAGTTAATATTATAGTCTAGGTTATATTTTCCATGCCCATAAATATCTCTTGAGAGTTTATTTTAATGCCAATATAACTTTCATTATGTAGCTTTATAAAAGATTTATTCAACCTATATATTAACATATACATGTCATTTTAACACTTATAAACTATATGCCATCATCCCTTTTGCAATTTATTGGAATATAATGATGTGCCATGCTTTAATGCACTTTTCTTCTATTACATGTAAGGTTAAAATTTTAATACATGCTTTTGACTATTTATATTACTACATTTTTAATTGCATACTCCTTTATTTTCTCCAGTTTATTTGACTGAGTTACCTTTTTATAAATTAGGTTTTCTATCAACTATTTAAAGGCAATAAATCCCTACTGAATAGATCAGTTGTCTGTCAGTTGTCATTCAATTCTAAACAGGAATATTTTTACCATGTAGCTGTTTGTATTTTTATATTGTGAAGTTTTTCAACCTTTTCTTTCAATATGTCTGTCTTTGCTTTTTTGCTCAAAATGCCTCTATTACTTTGGTGTTAAGTAAATATTTACCATAGCCTCCCCTATTTAGCCCATTATTTCATTTTTTAATTTTCATTCTCTAATCTATTCTAAAATTATTTTGGTAAATAGTGTAAAGTAAGAACAAAATTTAAATAAAAATTTGTATTAAAATAAATGGCTAAGATTCCCAGAAACATGTATCAAATAATAGATTTTTACTCATATTTGGGAGAACTGCATGTTTTAATAAACTCATACGCTAAGATCTATTTCTGAAATTGTATACTCTCCCAGTGATTGTTTTGTTCCTTCTTGTACAATTCTAATAATGATTTGATTATTATAGTTTTTACTAGAGGCCTGGTGCACAAAAATTTGTGCAGTCTGGGGGGTGCA
>NW_006288121.1:2122651-2125195 GCF_000327345.1 Myotis davidii | reverse complement strand
ACAGAAGCTCCCAGCCTCTCTTTTTTTTCTTTTTCATTTTTTTATTCTGAGATTTATTTACCTTCTATAATTGAAACTTTGTAGCCTTGAGAGGAGCTCAGAACCAGCCAAGGCAGGAGGGAGGGAAGCTTGGCTACCTCCATCACCAGGGGCAACCCAAGCCTCCTGCTTGCTCCAGATCCGTGGCCATGGCCAGCTGAAAGCAGGTATCTGGGGTTTATTTATCTTCTATAATTGAAACTTTGTTGCTTTGAGTGGAGTTCAGAGCCGGCCGCAGCAGGCAGAAAGTTTGGCTTCCTCCATCATTGGGGCAACCAAGCCTCCTGCTTGCTCCAGTTCCAAGCTGCTGGCCGCCATCTTGGTTGGGTTAATTTGCATATAGTCACTCTGATTGGCTGGTGGATGTGGCTTAAGGCATTGCGAAGGTACGGTAAATTTGCATGTTTGTCTTTTATTAGTGTAGATATCATAATTTAACACCAAGTAGTTTGTCTTCCATTATTGATCCTATTTTTAAATATTTCTTGAGTAGTCTCATTTATTCGTTTTCTGGGGTTTTTATAATCACACCGATATATTTTGAATTTGACAGAATTGATGTAGAAATAATTGATATTTGATACATCATAGCTTTCTATCCATTAAAAATATTTTTCAGGTGTTCTTTTAATTTTCTCATCAAATTTTCAATGTTTTCCTTATACTAGGGCATATACATTATTGTTTATTAGTAACAATTTTGTCTACTTTTGCAGTTGTAAAGGAGTTTTAAAAATTTCATTCTCTAAGTAGTTATTTCTGACCATTGGAAAGCTATTGATTTCTGTGCAGTTATTTTGTAACTGGCCCCTTTACTTACACATAACAATGTTGCTTCTCCTCCCAATAATAATGTTTCTTGGCTCTTTTTTTTTTCTCTTTGCATTAACTAGTATCATAGACTTCTGTTACATAACAGTGGTAATCACATTCTTGTATTCTTCCCTATTTTACTGGGAATATCTCTGGACTTCAATGACTAGTAATTTCCTCTATTGTTATGAACTAATATTTATTATTGTCCTTCTACCTTGGTCTGCTAACATTTTTACTTAGAAAAAAATGTTGTGTTTTATCAAATATTTTTTTTTCATTTTTCAAGATGACTAAATAATCTTTAATATTAATATTAATTCTATTAATTGTATTAGTAGAGTTCTTTAAACTAAGCCATGTTTGCATTCATGGAATTAATTTATTATTTGGCCATTTTAAATTATTTTAACTTTGTTGGATTTTATTCTTAAATTGGGGGCGGTTTAAAATTCTATACTCATAAATAACATAGGATATCTACAAATAATCTACAGCTAACATCATATTTAATTATGGAAGACTGCCTTCCTCGTGTTATGTTTGATGGAGCAATTGAATACCTCTTTTCAGGCCATTTCACTATGAACATTCCCTTTTGCTGTGACCACACTTTACTTGCTGAGACCACATTCCATTATCTCTCCCCCTGGACCTGCACAGAGAATTCCCCACCCACAAAAAGCCGCCAAAGTCCTTTAAAATCTGCCACTCTTGTCACTGGGGTGCTGGAGCCATTCAGGCTCAGCCACCTGGTGTGCGGATGATCGGATAAATGTGTAATCCCTCACCACTCTGGCCTCATGCATTCCTCCTTCAGAGACCTAGCATTTGGAGGGGCCAGACGACAGTCTGATTTCCAGTGGCTTCCCTTCTGCACCTTGAGCAGGGCCCAGGCGGGGGTCCTGGATTTTGGCACCAAATGTTAGGGTTGCTGAAGGAAGAACGCACAAGGCCAAAAGGGGTAGGAATTGTGAATTTATTAGGTCAGTTGGATACCAGATAGGCTGAGCTCCAAAATGGTGCCAGCACCCAAAGTAGGGGAGTCAGAGGTTTTTAAAGGACTCTAGGCGGGCTTTTTCTGGGTGGCGAATTCTCTGTGCAGGTCTGGATTCTGGGAAAGTCTGGACAGGAGAGAGAATGGTCTTAGCAAGTGGAATGCGGGCTAAGCAAGCGGAATGTCCATTGTGAAGTGGCCCTGGGAGGGGTATCAATTCAATTCATTGATCAGACCTAACACCTCCAAGATCAGAAAGAAGACAAAATAGCTATGCTCACTATTTCTAATCAGCATTGTGTTATTCGGTCTGAAGAGGCAGAGAGAAGTTAAAGCCCAAGAAAGTGCAGTCTTGGGAGAGTAGTCAATCATTATTGCTTCCTGCCTATGTCTTATATCGGAGTAAAATGAGAAGTCAACTCATAGCTCAATGAAGCGGCCAAAACAAGGCAGCCATACCGGATTATAGAATTACTGAACAGCTGAGACTCAGAACAACCCTCATTAGAGATGTATAGTAATGTTTGTTATGATTCTGAGAAGTTGAAAAGCTCATAATCACATTACTACAATAATAGAGTCAGTTATAACCCAAAGGATACCTTAGAGTTAAATGTTCAGAGCAAATGGATAAACTCTGTGTAAATTACTGATAAGATAAAGTTGCAGGTTTGATTCTTGTTAAAACACAGAGA
>NW_006288121.1:2095111-2121094 GCF_000327345.1 Myotis davidii | reverse complement strand
GTGAGAAGTGCTCATTGAAAACAAGACCTAATATATAACTGGAAATCTGTATAATATCCTCCCAGTCCTGACCAAGCTTCTTCAACCACAAAAGTTAGAATTATAAAACGAAGTAGAGAGATTTTCTCTTTCTGATAAATGAATTATTTCAGAATCTAAAAATTCTTTGCCAAGCATTTGACTTTACTGTCTTGGTAGAACAGAAGTAGGAGTTGAGTCTTCTGGGAAAAGACAAAAAAAAAAGGAAAAGGAAAAGATTTTTCCTTATGCTTATGAGCCATTGAAATAGTCACAGATAAAACTACTGGAAATTTCAGAATTCTGTATTTTGACACCCTCTCTTAAATTTCTTCATATTAATTGTAATGCTTAAATGGCACCTTTAAATGCTTAAAAGTGGACAGAAAGAGCAGTGGCTCTTACTTTGTTGTTGGCTCAGAAAATAGACCACAAAGTCTTAGGGGTTGAGGTGTGCCGTGCCTCTGTAAAATGCTACCCTCTTACGAATACATTTTTATTCCATGGTGCTCAGATTCATGGCGCCGGGACTTTCAACGTTGTCTGTCTTCCCCAGGATCAACAATGCATGAGTCAGCTCACGCCTGTTCTGCCAAGATAGTAAAGCTGGGCTCTGGCAGGAACAGGAAATCCCATGGATGGAGGATAGTCTCTTCAAAAAACAGTTCTTATTCTAATTTATTTACTATAAAAAGTTTCAGAATTGTACTTGGAATATTGAGATTTACAGAGAAATGAACAAAGATGGTGTTTCTAGTATCTCAGAGAACTCCTATCATGAAATTTTCTTACTCCTATGTTGACTCAGGAACATGCAGGAAAGGACTATAAGGGAATACAAAACACCATTACATTCAAACCCCATCTCTTCAGGTGGAGTGACTGACAGAATGTTCCAGACAAATAAAGGTCTGTCTCTCATTGCTTAAGTGACAAAGTGCTTCCAACCACAGTGCATTTGGGTCCTTGCAAATGATCTGCAGAAAAAAATGGGTGGATTAAGAAGCTTAGTATTTTTTAACTGGGAAAACCTGCATTAATCCCATATTTTACAGCTCAATCCAGAGTTCAGGGTTTAGTTTTGCAGAGGCCTCAGTAGCTGCTGTAATGGGGGAAGAAGAAGTGGGAGTGAGAACGTGGATGTGAATCCCTCCGGACTGTACTCAAGGAGATCTAGTTCTATCTGCTTTACATTTGCAGTTTCATGTAGCAAAAATGTCTGTCCAGCTTAGGAAGGAAAAATCTGCAAACCATTTTATTAAATCATTTGTACACCTCATCTGATTAATTCATCTAGGCTTGTTATTTTTTAAAAACATATTTTTATTGATTTTAGAGGAAGGAACAGGGAGCGAGAGAGAGAAACATCAGTAATGAGAGAGAATCATTGATTGGCTGCCTCCTACACATCCCCTATTGGGGATCCAGCCCACAACCCAGGCATGTGCCCTTGACTGGAATCGAACCCCAGGGCCTTTCAAGTCCGCAGGCTGACGCTCTATCCATTGAGCCAAATCAGCTAGGGCAGAACACTATCCCTTAAAAGATATTTGAGATGATTTTTTGAGAATGCACTTCTGTATTTTTCAAGAGATATTACATTTGTGAGATAGCTTCTCTAAGATCCAGGTTAAATTAGAGTATCTTTCTATGCAGATGTGGTGGCCTGTATTTGCTTAGCTTAATCATTCAAACTTGAAAATCATCATTCCATCTTATCAATTTATTTTGACCAAAGAACTGATGTTTCTGCATTCATAGCATCAGCTCATGGTAATTTCAGTTTTATCTTTTAATGTCTAAGGATAAGCAAATTGATTTTGGTAGAAACACTTCCATGACTTACAGAGTTTGTCGCAATGTTATATGAAATGATTTCCTTATTAATTAAAAAATGCATTATGGAAATTTTGAAATAAACATCTATTAGTTAAATTAGCCTCTTGAAGTCTAAGCTGTCATATCCATGCTTAAAAAATAATATGTGTAAGTTTAATATATAGAAAGCTTTATTTTATTTTAAAATTTTTGTTATTCTTTCTACATTACAAACCTGTGAGCTCACCTGGAAGGTCTGTTTCTAATCTGCAGTGGACTGAGGTCCTGATGGAGATTACTAACAATGTTTTAGCACCTTTATTCCACTGAAGGAATGATTCTAGACATAAAACAGTGCTCTGCCTCCTTATTTCCTTGCTTTATTCTGTATCAGATTTGTCAGGCATATAAAATATCAAATTACTAAATGCTAATTCTATTAGAGTTTTATGCAGCTCTTGTGTACAAATGTTCTATGTCTTATTAAAGGCAGCATAAAAGAAAGATTTTAAGAATTTGGGTATGAAGCAATTTTCTGCTTCATAAAATACAGTTAGTGTCAAGTTATGTTAACAGAAACATTCTTGGTTATGTAGTATTTTTCTTCAGATTTGCTTTTAATGAAACTGACAGTATTTCAGAGCATATCCCTTTAACCCAGAGAGAAAAATATTTGTAGCAAAAGCAATATAAGCATATGTAGAATGGATATGTAGACCTGAATTTTCATGTTACTCTTTCTTTCAGCTCGCAAGACCCAATTCAACACCCTCAATTGTGGGAAGAGCTCAGGAGATGTATCTCAGTGCAGTGGCAGATGCAATGGCGTGAGCGCACTCCGCCTATACAAGCTTCCTCGGCACACCGGGAAGTGGCAGCGCCCGCCTGAGTAAGCCCCCTAGAGCCCCTACACAGTACCCTAACTTTCCTACCATTGGTTGCCCTAAGGATGTTGTAAACTTCTGATTGGTCTGGAATGTTATATATGTCCCTGCACTTAAACAATAAAGTCAGATCTGAGTCTTTGAACCTGATCTCCGGAGTTGGGCATGCTTCGTTAGGACTCCGTCGGCCTCACCCCCGCGGGACCCCCTGCCTCACTCAATTTTTTTTTTTTTTACTATTCTTTACAAACACTATTATATCAGTATGACCTGATATAATTCACTTATTGTCTAATGTTTCCTTAGGTGATGTTCATTAAAATTGTCTCATTTATTCCAATGCCACTGTTTACATCATGAAACCTCTAAAAAATAGTCAATATTTTCTGCCAAAAGCATTTTTTATGAACACATATTTTATTTTTTTCACTACTCAACATATTTGTTATATGTTTTCATTTATCTGGAAAACATTTCCTGTAAAAGACCAGAGAGTAACTGTGTCAGGTTGTGGGCCATATGGTGTCTGTCACAGGAATTCCATTATAGAGAATAATTGAGCTAATCTAGAAATTCTAGCACTGCCTTAAGTTTTAACCACAAAAGCGGTTAAAACTTAGACAATAGTTGGGTTTCTCAGAATGATGTCAGGGAGGGAGATCACTACACTTTTGAGAGAGAAAAAAATGGGATACTGGTCTGTCCTGAGAGAACTAAGCATGGCCTTGAGGGGATGAACCTAATCTCACACTACACAGACATTTCTATTCACAGATTCTGTGTTCGACGTCAGTAAGCTTTCCAGTCAAGTGTCCTTGACTCAATATCACCTACCACGTATGTATTCTTGTATTCTTGTTCACTTTGTTCTTTTAGACAATCTAGGTTTAAGCTCGCACACTAAAATTTCAGTGTATTATAAAGTATCTTATGCCCAGTCCTCAAGAATTGTTCTATTTCTCGTAAGCTGAGTGCATGGGTCTGAGGGGGATTCTCTCAGATGTCTGTTTATGACCCATCTTTTGCCATATGAGTAGAAAACAACGCAGAGGTGAGTGATTGACACAGCGCCTATACAGAATAAAAGTTTCTTTGTACACCATTTGTGCTGCATGTCAGTTAATTGCCCCCCCCCCCGCATGAGAATCCTATCTATGTGCTACTTTTATTAGTTTCTCCAATTCATGGTTTTTCTTTTTTCAAGAAGATTCTATCTTGCCAGCCATGCACTTTGCATGAATATAACCTTAATTGTAACAAATAATTCAAATAAGTTTTGAATGGATGTTAATGTAAATAAGCCAATAAAACCCTTTTAGTAGGCAAGGGAGTGGCCTCTTTCCTTACTTGATGGATTGGTGACCAGCATATATGCGCACACTTGTTAAGCTGTAAGTGCTATAAGACGAAGCATAGAAGACAAATGAAGAATTTTCAACCCTAGCATTTATTCTGTTTTTCAACTTTCCAGTCAGCCATAGTTCAAAACCTTCTTATTTTAAATCCTGGCTCCACCAGTTACTAGTTTCATGACCTTGGCTAAGCTTCTCAACCTTCCTAATTCTCATTTACTTAATCTATAAAACAGGATCCTAACACTTGCCTCTTAATGCAATTGCAAGGACTGAATGAGGTAATAGAATTAAAAGACTTCAGTGGGAGTAAAGTATTACTGGTGCATACAAGGTAGCTATTATAAGTATTTCAGTATCTCCATATGCAAGGCATCCTTCCCTTAAAACAACTATCATATCCTTCCTTTCAAAGCTCATGCAATATAGCAGCAGCAACAGGAAATTTGGACAAGCAAAAATACACCTGTGTGCTAGCGGAGTGCAGAGGAGAGAGAGATTAACTCTGATCAGGACACAGATCAATATAGAGGTCTTCTCTGGTGGTTGAAGACATTATTTAGGAATATAAAATCTGTGTATTATTAGCAGAGCCTATCATTAGAAACGGCTGGAGCTAAGGTCATGTTCTTGGAGAGAATAGCTCCCCCTTGACTATGAATTATCATTGAAGGGCAAATTCAAGAGCTGAGGTGAAAGAAAAAGTGTCTCTCTAGGAAGGAGAAATAAATGTTTCACTAATTTCAATTCTGCCAATCCATTTTATATCCCAGAAAAGAAAAAACTGGATGCTAATCTTCGTTCAAACAGAAAATCTTTATTTTTATCCTGGAACACCTTCTTTGTTTCTCCTAGTAACATATATCAGCTTGGTTAGATGGCCCTTAAGTTATATAAAAAGATAGCTAGGTGTTCTTAGAACTAAAGAAATAACAGGATTATTTTATGCATTGCTAAATTACTGGGTTTCTCGAACTTTTTCATGAATGACAATTCCTTTGATAAGGTTTCTTTAAAACTCTGGGCAGCAGGGAGATGAAGGGGAACCTGGATACATCCCACCCGAAGATCCTGAATCATGTCTTAACTAATAATACTTGTTGGAAAAGTGTAAAATAAAATTTAAAAAGCCAAAAAAAGCAAAAAACAAAAACAAAAAAAAACTCTGGGCAGGTCTTTATAATGGCTGTAACTCTGACTTAGGACTTGTCAGAAAATAAATTCTTTACCATTTACAAATTTAATCAAAATCTTAAGTAGTATGCTCATATTAAGAAATATGCAATAGTTGCCCTAGCTGGTTTGGCTCAGAGGATAGAGCATCAGCCTGTGGACTGTAGGGTCCTAGGTTTGATTCCAGGCAAGGGTACATGCCAGGGTTGTGGGCTCGATCCCCATTAGGGGGAGTGCAGGAGGCAGCCGATCAAAGACACTCTCATCATTGATGTTTCCATCTCTCTCTCCCTCCCCCTTCCTCTCTGAAATCAATAAAAATATATTTAAAAAAAGAAATATGCAATAGTCATATTTCATCTTTTCTTAGAGATAGATTTTAGCAGAGAAAAAGAATCTAAAGCTATCCCAATGACATTTGTATTTTCCTACATAAGTATTAATCAAGATTGCTTGAGTATGAACATATTGTATTTTGAATAATGTCTCTCTATATTTTTGATATTAGAATCCCAGCAAAACAAATAATTAAACCATAAACTACTTTTATTAAATGTTCTCTTTTATTTATTACAATGTCAGTCTTTTTCAAAATAAGACAGTTAACCTGAGGTTTTTTAATACTTACTACTCATATTATTTCTTTTATAGAATCCAACTAAATTTTTATTTCCTTGTCCTTTAAGTATCACATTTTTTTCATAATAATTTAGCACCTACTGTTTTTAAATTGAACAAATTCAATTTCATTCTTGGATAATTAACTTTTAATTATTTCCAAGGGAATCTACTATTAGTATAGGCAAGCTAAGGGAATGGAATATTTAATATAGCATGAAAACGCTTCATTTTTAGGGACTTATATATGTTTGTTGGATTGCATTTATTGAAAATTCCGGTTTTATAAATTATAACTGTATTAAATGTGGCTACCACATCTGGTTAACACTTAAGCAAAATTTTACTATCATTTGGATATTCTTGAAATAGCAGCTATAAAAAGTGGTGATGCCAAATAATTCTACAGATTTTACCTTTACTTTGCCAACTGGTGCTCAAAGGAAGCAAACCCAGCATTCCGAGACTGGGAACATCAGGCTACGTAAAAGAGTGCCTTGGTGTTTCAGGTGGCACTTTGTTATCAGGACACTTGGCTCAAGCATCTGTGGCTGTAGAGTTTGGAAAAAAGAAAGCTGGTTCCTAGTCTGAATTCACAGCTGTCCTGACTGATGGCCAGTGCACAAAAGGAAACAGATAAAAATGTAAAGTAGATAGTCAGACAGATGGAAAGACTGACAGGGAGATAGATAGATAGATAAAAACACACAGTTCAATACCACTTATAATTAATTTATTTTAAAAAATATATTTTTAGTGATGAGAGAGAGAGAGAGAGAGAGAGAGAGAGAGAGAGAGAGAGAGAGAAGGAGGGAGGGAAACATTAATCAGCTGTCTCCTGCACCCACCCAATGGAGGACCTAACCTGAAACCTGGGCATGTGCCCTGACCGCGAATAGAAATGGCCCTTTAGATGCATGGGATGACACTCAACCAACTGAGCACACGGGCCAGGGCTCGATATTATTTTTTAAAAAGAAAAGAATTACATGTGTTTTACATTCAAAAGGCTTGTAAATCAAGCACCAGCTTTCCAGAGGAAAGAGATGTCGCCTATATTTTCAGCATTGATCATTTTCTAAAGTTCTTTAACAGTAGAATTTTCTAAGAGTTACTCATATTTTCCTAATATACATTAACATATATATTTATTTCTTTCTCTTAAAAATATGTTTGTTTATTGATTGATTAAGTGTAGGTTCTGTGGCCATGTGGTAAAAATTCACTCTATAAAAGGGAATATAAAGAAATAGTAATATTACCTCTCTATGCCAATTTCTAACTCACCGCAGTTCCCCAAAGGTGAGCCCTTATTACTAGTTACCTATGTATCTTTTCAAAAGTATTCTCAATCAAAACAACAATGAGGTACCATCTCACACCTGTCAGACTGGCTATCATCAACAAATCAACAAACAACAAGTGCTGGAGAGGATGTGGAGAAAAAGGAACACTTGTGCACTGCTGGTGGGAATGCAGACTGGTGCAGCCACTATGGAAGACAGTATGGAGTTTCCTCAAAAAGCTACAAATGGAACTCCCTTTTGACCCTGTGATCCCACTTCTAGGAATATATCCCAAGAAACCAGAAACACCAATCAGAAAGGATATATGCACCCCTATGTTCATAGTAGCACAATTTACCATAGCTAAGATTTGGAAACAGCCTCTGTCCCCTCCCTCCTCTGTCCCCTCAGCCTCTGTCCCCTCCCACCTCTACTGTAGACATAGAGCGGAACAAAGCCAATGAACTCACTCATGCAGACATTGAACTGAAAACCTTTGCATGGTTCTTGCTCTGCTCCTCCCTGGTGCCTCATTTAGCAGGCTTCAAAGGCTGGCATTTGTAATAAATAATAAAATTTAAAAAAAAATAAAATTTAATATCCATTTAAAAAAAAAAGTATTCTCAGTGTTGAAATATACTTCATAATGCTTCCATGTAATGGATAAAATAATATCATACTTCATTTTACTGTTATAATTTATTCACACACAAAAAAATCATTATATTTTTGTTAAAGCTAGGCTTGGAATACTCAAAAGGAAGAAAAAAAATACCTTTAATTTTGTATCCTTAAAAGACCATTTGCATATGCTATATTTCAGGACAAGCTAAAAATAAGATTTTTTAAATTTGAAAGGATTATAAAGGGTCTTGCACTAAAAAATTTCAACTTCAATTCACCTCATAAGCATAGCATGTCAAAAACAAGGTTGTATGGTATTTCTAGAAATAACTTGGTCCCTTTAAAAGAATGAATTTCCACTTTGGTAGCAGTCATTTAATAAAAATTCATAAACCAAAGACATTCCAAAAACTTTAATTACCAAACAATGTTCTAAAATCTTCTGGTTTATTATATATACAAAGACTTCTTGCTTTCTTTTATTAAGTCCTATTTCATTAACGTCAAATAGATTTTTAACAATTTTTTTTCTTTAGATGTTTTTTCTATAGCATTTCTCTATCCCAAAGTACCAATAAGTGTTTCCACTAACGTTGGGAGGATTACTGCAAGCTGGTAGGATGCTTAGCCCGTATGTACAAGCTTAGCATTTATTTCCATTGTGCTCTTCTCAGGACACAGGATCCCCTGAAGAGCTTTATTAAAAAGTTAAATTCCTGGGCTCCACTCGGGACCTCCTGAATCTGACTCCCCTGGTGAGCTGCAGAGAAATCTGCATTTTAAGAAGCTCCTGTGACAATTCTTAACTGTTAATATTTGAGGACTCTTAAAGATGGGGCCACTCAGATTTCAAGAAAATAAAAATCAAATATAGTTAGAGACATGTACGTCACATTTCAGAATATAGAGCCAAAGAGCTTTAATATTTTTGTTCAAGATTAGTCAGTAAATTGTTGGCTGTGCCACTAGTCTTTAGACATCCAGTGTATTCCAGGTCAGACCACAAAACATGACCTCCTCTCTAGTTGTGTCCCATATGCACCCCGACATGGGATCAAACCAGCAACCTGGTTTAACAACAACAAATAAACAAACAAACAAACAAACAAATGTGTTGTATCTAATATTTTATCAAGGACATTCTTTCTATCAAAGACACAAAAATAGATTTGTTACACTTATAAGTAGCTTCATATTTTGCACTTGAACCTGATATTCAATTAATATATGAATATTTTTCCTATCAAAATATTACTAATCAGTAATTCTGATAAGTAAATGGAAGTAATTTCAACTTGAAAAAAGGTCGGCATATTGGAACATCAATCAATAAAAGTTTATTTAAAAATTTTAAATGTGATGAGTTCTCAATGTCTGTCTGAAAGTAGGTGCACTTCCAAGCAGAACTTTATGTTAGCCCAAACCATTGAAATAAGCCTAAGGTTATAATTTGTTTTGGATCAGGGCTCCTACTAGATTTCTTAAATGGCTTCTATTTGATTATTAAGCCTGGACTTCAGGTCTTATGACCAAAGCCAATAGATTTCCTTATATGAAAAGATCATGTTAATGAAGTACAAATAGCTTCAAATATGATGTCAAAAGGGTTACAGGCTATGGTTTTGTCTGGGATATAAAAGGTACATTTAAGCAATTGCAATTATACTGACTCTAACTATTGACTTACCTTAATTAAAAAAATTATAGCCTTGGGCATATATTCCAAGAACATATGATTTGTCATTCAATAGTTGTGGGTTTCTGATCATCACCTTTCAATCTCAGATTCTTGAGACTAAACTAAGACTTACATCTAAATCAGACCAACAGAATGCTTTCCACGGCCCTTTAAGGATTACAGTGGAGGTGCACCTTAGTTGAGGGCTAGATATTGAGGTGAGTAAGTAGATGAAAATCATACTGTGACAAAATATGCTTGAAATTCCCTTAGTACAGCCCTCTCAGGTACATGACACCCTGTCTTTTGATAAAACGAGTTCCTTCTGCAATGTCAGACTGGACTGTGGGGTTTGGGGTTGACCCTCCATGAAGTTGTTGGTATGAAAAATACCCACTGTGTCTTTAAACACTAGAGTCAAACTGAATGCTGTAAAAAGTGCCACTATTAAGGAGTACACATGAACAAGACCAAAGGAGGAAAGTATATTTAAGTCTCATTGTTGTTTTTCAGGAGCAAAAGATTACTGATTGGGGATCAGCTGCACTATTTAAACTTTCTCTCCCCATTTCTCTCTCCTCCCAAACTTACATAGCTTAATTTCTGTAAGCTAAATACACGTACAATGATATGCATACATTCTAATTTTAAAATCTAGCAGTGATTATATAAAAAGGATTTCTATGTTAATTAATTTAGGTTTATGATACATTTCCTATTATTAATGAATTATTATTAGCCAGTATTTGACTTACACATTTTCAAAATTTTAAAAATATGTCACATGTGATACTTTCTATTTCTCTTGTTGTTACAGCAAAGAAATCCAATTCATTCACTGGAAAACAACAGTCAGTTCCATGGTGGCTCAGTGAAATGCAACTGAAATGACAGGTTGAAAAAATGTACAGCAGTTGTTTGGAAACATCTTTCCCTCCTCCCATATTCCTTCTAAAGTAAATATGTCATAGGACTTTTCTATAAATAGAGGTATTTACCATTAGTAGGGGTTTGCCAATTGTATTTATTCTTTTAATGGGAAGAAAAATAGAATGTATTTATTCCCAAATTTTTACTCATACCAGTCTTATTACTTTGATTGGATCTAGGTAAATATAAGGGGAAAAGGCACCAAGAGTCTAACTCCTCAGTGTTCAACATGCCTAATTACAAATGTTGACCTTTTATACCAGGCATCAGCTTGGTTCTTTCTATAATCATTTGGTTGACATTGACAAAGCCAATGTCAGTAATTACAATTCTCAGGAAAATAGAAACTTCTGGCCTCAGTTATCTGCATAATTCAGTCCAGCTTGTATATGCTGGATTCCCATATTAGCCCAGACACTGTGTTGGGTGCTGTGGAGGACACTAAAATAAGTAAGGCTGCATTTCTACCCTTTGAAGAATTTATGTTCTGTTATTTCTTCTTGATGCCTGCTTTTATCTTCAAATCCATGTGGCAAAAATTCAAGTCATACGATTGAGACTTACTGAAAAGTAATACTCATTCTCATGCCTGTTCCAGCTCACTATAGTTTCCCCAGAGACAAACACTGTCATCATTCTCATATGTATCTTTTCTCTGTTGATAGAAACATCATGCATGTAATGGAAAATCAGCACCACCCACAGTATGCCATGCCATGAGCTAGTTCCTGGATTCTCTTTTATTTTCGATTTACACTCCTTTCATGGATGATCTCATTTAGTTCCATGAATTTAAATATAGTTTATATATCTGAACCTCTATACATAACTGTTCCTGGAATTTTTGACTTATCTATCCCCATCTACTCAACATTTCCACTAAAAACCTGCTAGGTATCTCAAACTGAACATGTCCTTAACCAAACTCTATTTCTCCCTGCCCTAGTTTCTATTTCTTGTGTCATCTTACCTAGGCTCAAAAAACAAGTGCCAGCATCTACCAAATTGCTCAAACCAAAAATTAGGGAGTATCCTTGATCCTTATCTTTTCCTCTCCATTCACTTCTAATCCATTAGTAAATAACTTGTCTCCTTTCAAAAGACACCTCATATTAATTCATTTCTCCTAATTCCCCATAAGTATCATCCTTGTTTAGGTTTCAATCATACCTCCTGTAGACTATTGCACACACCTTTTATTCTTTTCCCTTTAATTCTTAACCCCCTAAAAAAAACACAGAAAAACCCCCAAAAAACCAAATCCAGAAAAAAAATAAAAGAGCCCTGGCCAGTTTTGCTCAGTGGAAAGAGTAGACCTGAGGACTGAAGGTTTGATTCTAGTCAAGGGCACGTACTTCGGTTGCAAGCTCGATCTGATCCCTGGTCCTAGTTAGGGTGCGTGCTGGAGGCAACCAGTCGATGTATCTACCAGAACGACGTTCCTTTCTTGTCTCTCCCCCTCCCTTTCACTCTCTCTCAAAAAAATAGTCAATGAAAAAATATCTTTGGGTGAGGATTAACAAAACAAACAAACCTTGAGTGCATGCATGTGCGTGCACACACACACACACACACACACACACAAATGACAAAAACACAGACACAATTTTCCTTGGAGCAGCCAGAGTTGCATTTTAAAAATATAATGAAATCACATCATGCCTCTGCTTAGGTTCTTCTATAATCTAAAGTGTTCCTATCACCCTGATAATAAAACCTTTGCTGACTTCAAAGCTGCTTATATCTGATTAGGGGCTCAGTGCACAAATGTGTGCACTTTGAAAGGAACTGTAGGCCATGAGGCTGTGGTGGGCACAGGGAAGGGTCTCGGCCCATCCTCTGTGTCCCTGCATGGCCCCTGGTCCCCTGTCTGCTGGCAGCCCCACTCCTGATGCTGCAGCTCCCACGTGCTGAGGGCACCTGGCCCCGCCTGCACCCACTGATGGCACAGAGTGATTGGGGCTGGCGCCAAAAGCAGGTGAGAGCAGGGCTGGTGCTGTCAGTGGGTGCGAGCGGTGGCTGCTGCCCTGATTGCCCCTCAGGAGCAGGGAGAGGTGGGGAAGCCCTCAGGAGCTATCGGGACCAGCAGCCTCTGCTCACACCCGCTGATAGCAGAGCAATTGGGACCAGCGCTTGGTGCCGGCAGCAGGTGCGAGTGGTGGGAAGGACTGCAGCATGAGGGAGCAAAGAATTTTCAGTAACCACCAGAGGGTGGCCCCGATGACAGCGACCAGTGCTCCGCCTTGGTCTGGCGCCCCCACTCACCTGCTCCACTTTCCCCACTGATGGCATCAAGCAATTGGAGCTGGCGCTGGGCACTGGCAGTGGGTGTAAGTGGTGGCTCTAGCGCCAGCAGTGGGTGCAAGCAGGGCCGGTGCCAGCAGCAGGGGTGAGCGCCAGGTGGGACCGCAGCATGAGGGAGCAAAGAATTTTCAGTAACCACCAGAGGGTGGCCCCGATGACAGCGACCAGTGCTCCGCCTTGGTCTGGCGCCCCCACTCACCTGCTCCACCATCCCACCACAGCCAACACCCGCCGTGTTCTGTGCTCTGCCATCTGTTGCCAACGCTCGCCATGTTCCGCACATGCCCCCTGGTGTTAGTGCACATCATAGTGACTGATTGTTCAGTTGTTCTGCTGTTTGGTCTATTTGCATATTAGCCTTTTATTATATAGGATACTTTGCTACTTTCTGATCTCATCTGATACCATTCATGCTCACCCCTCAATGCTCCTAACTCACTGCACCTTTTTCTTTTCTCCCAGGTCAAGCCTGAACCCATTGTAGGACCATTGCACTTAGCAGTCCCTTTGAAACACTCTTTGCCTTCACCTTAGTGTAGCTAGTTCCCTATCATTCAGATCTAAGTTTAATTTTAATTTCCTCCAAGAAGCCTTTCCTGGCCACTCAGTTGAAAGCAACTACTGGCTCTTTTATATTCAATAGCTCACTCATCATCAATTGACATTTTTGTTTAATTATTAATTCATTTGTTTTCCAGCTTAATAAGCTAAACTCTAAGGCCCTATGAGAGCTTTGGCTCGGATTAATATCTGGTTATTGTTATAACTACCTCAATGTTTAGACTAGTGTGGAAAGCATTCAGTAACTTTTTAAGTAAGTGAATGAGTGAATGACTATTTTAAGAACCAAAATACATTTTCAATTTAAAAATAAACTTTTGGAGGACGATGGCTGAAGAAACCAAGGTCTCTCAAAAAAGTCAAGGTTGCTTAGCATGATACCAACAAGTAAACTGTTATTCTTATCAATTTTCCTATATTGTCCATTACATTGCCCTGCTTACTTTTTTTGCCATAATACTCATCCTTACTAAGTATATTTTCTGCATATTTATTTTCTTAAAATCTATCTCCCAACACCACAAATGTAAGCTTTGAGGGAAGTGATTTTTTCTTGTTTACTCATCGCTGAATCTACAATCTAGTATTGTAACTCCAACATAGAGACACTAAATTGTTTTGTTAAACGAGTGAAGATATAAGGTGTAATTGAAAGTGGTTGATTCAGGTCCTCTCAATTTGCAGTGAATAAAAAAAAGCATTTTTACCTAGAAGTAGTGGGCCATCTATTCTAGGTAAATACTTTTGATGGTGTTTTGTATATGTCCCTATGACCCAGTTTCCTTTGTACTTTGGGTAAGCCATTACAAACATTCTACCTTAGTTTTTTGCTCCCTGAAGAATAAGAATTAAAGGAAATAAACAAACAAATTGAACATATCTTCTTAAAGCAAGCCCATCTCGAGAGTTTCAGTAATCACTATCAACTGATTATTATTCAGGGATAAATGAGAACAAAGGAGAATATAAGAAGGACGAAACGAAAATCTGTGAGGCATCTTTTGTGCTGCTACAGATAAGACCTCTCTTGTTTATATGAATTTGTTAATAAAAGCTCTAAAGACTGGGGAAATGCTTCCAGGCAGCAAAAGCCCAGTTTTGAAGCTCACAGGTCAAAGGAGAAATTAATAAAAGGCAGTGGGGAAATTAAGTTAAACAAAGGTGCAATGAGCCATAGTTAAACCAATTAATTAGGCACGTTTTATTTTGTATATAACTGGGTTGCTGAAGAACTAAAAATAAATCCTAGATTTTAAACCAGAGTTTGGTATTCAACAAAACATTAAGTTATAACATGCAGAAAACTCATACCTTTTTTTTTAGTAGTGTTATTTGATGAGTTCCTTCGTCATTCATATGCTTCACCAGGGACCTTAGTTTTTTTCTATTATTTGTGAAAAAAAACTATGCTTTCAATAACATACAATAGTCTTATCTTTTGCTTGAGTCTCTTCTGCATTCTTTTATGCCTATAAAAACTTTATCACTTTTGTGCAATATCAATTATAAAAATATTGATTTTTCAGCAGTATGTCTACCATTTCTCAGGCTGTGAAGAAGATTCTTGTACCTGCTGTAAAAATGTTGTACAAGTTAAGTACATTTGCAAATTCCCTGGCACAATGACTGGCAGAGAAATCTCTCAATTCAATGAAAATATTAATAGTACAGAGCAGTTTCCAATTTGTGGATGTCATCTTATTGCCAAAATTGCTTGTTTGGAACTTGAAACATATATTTCCACCAACAGGATGTTTTAAAACCATAATGAAAAGGTTAGCAGAATATAGGTTTATAGACTAATGTCCCAAACCTTCAATTACCAAAACATTATTTCAGTCCAGAATTTTCCTAATAGTACTCTGGCTGGGTGGCAACCTTGACCTGGTTTTTCCTTGACTTTCCTGGTTTCCGCATTGCAGGCCCCTAATCCTGGGAAGCCCTTTAATCCCAGATAAATCTAATCACTTCTTCACCTGGGACCAAATCACCATTCATTCATTCATTGACTCATTCATCTATTTTTCTGCAGCACCAGGTACATTCTTAGGTGCTGTAGGTAAAAGGGCAAAACATGCTTAATAAACCCAGAGCCCATGAAGGAGACTGACGAATGAACAGCTAAATGCTAATGATGAAAGTGTGTCCAGGATGCCAGGGAGACACAGGGGCTGACCATTTCACACAAACTTGTGGTTTAGGGAGACTTCTCAGAGGAGCTGGTCACTAAACTGGAATTTGAATTAGATACACACCCCCAATCCAGAGATTTCTACTTCATTCTTTTGGGCATTTTTCATGTCTGAGCTCAGCATTACTTAAATATGCATATTAAAATGCCATTTCTTTAGATTCACTTTGGTCATGATCTAAACAGATTTTGAATAATTTCTTCCATGCATATAATTTTTGTGAAATGTCATCAAAATATAAATATAAATAGCCACAGCACCCACTCTGGAGATGCAGCTAGTTAAAATCTACTCTTAAGAACGCTAATTGCCTGCTTGCTGTTTCATTATTTGAAATCCATTGCCCAAAGGAAATTATTGGAACAACATGTTAAATTGAAAACAAAACATAAATTATAATAAATGATATGGTTCTATCCAGAATAATGTAGTGGTTGCCCCAAAGTTAGCAAGTTAAACATGTTTCCTAAAGCTTGTTATCAAAGAAATGGCATTCTACTCTATATACTCTGATAACTTTTAAAATATTCCTGAACATGCCTCTATCATTACAGCAAATGCTGCAGCAAGATGATAAGACAGAGACAGCTTACAGCAGAAAACTCTGAGGCCACAGGCACTGACTAACAGCTTGAGGAATTGGTTCTCCACCTGGAGGGAGAAGCAGATTTATCACAGACTCTGAAGGTGAGAGGGGGACTTACTCTCACACAAACTAGACCTTAAGCTCCGTGGGGGGGCAGGGACCACGTCTATGTTATACACGGATGCTTTCCCAGTGCTGGGGACAAAATTCATGCACAAATGGTTGAGTAAATACCAAAACATGCGTAAAGGTCTTCACTCTGTATTTCTAACAAATGATTATTCAGAATCTTCTAAGCTCTAAGGACTGAAAAATCCTCTTTACCATGCATGACAATCATAACCCTCTTTGACATGAGTCAGCTTAAGTTTCAAAGTCAATCAGTTACAGCACAGACCAAAGCCAACCATTCTATTGTGAAAACCAGTTGGTATCACTCTCTTTCTCACCCTCAGACTACATGTTTCATCCTGGCTAGTAACCTTTGAGATATTTACAGTATTTTCTAAAAATATTCATGTGCTTGAGAATAAATTCTCCCTGTCGTAGTAAAGATATCTAATACCATGCCTTCTGCAGAATATGGACCAAAAGCATCAATTTAAAGACTTTTCAATTGCAATCATCACCTATCTTCAGCCCCATAGAGATTACAAATGTATGTCAGATAACAACCTTATTGACATGATGATTCTTGATAATTTTGAGCAACCAGGTAAAGGAAAAAACAAACATTTCCATGTGTAAGCATTTCTTTAATGCTTTTTGGTCATGGCATTTTTTAACTACACACACACTTGATAATCAACACACCTGGCACATTTAAAATTTAATGGAAGAGCAGAAGCAGCAAGTCTTTTTAAAATTCAAAATTTTTTTGTATTATTCTTGTTTACCTTTGAAGTTTACTACACCAACTGCAGTTGAAGCCAATCTGGGAGGATACACAGGGGCCACAACCGTTGAACTGGAGGCACGCTAGGAAACAGGAGAGAATGCAGTCATCCAGACAGGTTGGGAGGATGGAGAAATCAACCATAATGATGGCTCAGTCAAAATAAAAACAAACCACCCATCCCTGTATTCATGCAAGATGCCTGTCCATGCCAAGCACCATGTTATTATTATTGGTGAACAGACCAGATCGTCAAACTTGCAAATCATTTTCCCACCTAGTTGTGTTCAGATGTTAACTTACTAGGTAATGGGGTCATCTCCACAGCTGAAATGTTGGTAATTTTTGACATTTGTAACTCTACTCGGTGGTATTCATAAATTGTTCTTCTTCGAACATCTATAAAAATAAAAATGGGGGAAATCAACTTTCCACATTTCTTTACCTATAAAACAAGTGTTTTAATAATGAATGTAGAATTATATACTTTTACCTGGTGCAGTTTTAAAAATAAAGATTTAAAATAGCAATCTCTCTGAAGAGATTGATTATTAAAAAACAAAACAAAACAAAAAAAGCAACCTAAAAATTATGTCCCCATGTATTCAGAAGTCTTTTTTATCAGTAAAGTTAAAAATGACGATTAGGGTCTCAGATATCTCATGTTGATAGCTGGGTTCCAACTCGTTGTCACCCAGAACTTACCTAAGACAATTTCTTGATAGATTTATTTATTTTGAAATATTTTAACACATGAAGTCAAGGAGGTAAGAAAACAGACAACGTTTGACTGAAACTAATGCTAAAGTAAGTCCTTTAGGAATAGATAGAACTTAAAATTTTTTTCACAGCCTAAATGAAGTTGTTTTATGCCAAAATAAGAGTCTTAGTGCTTTAAAGATTTAGAATTAATTCCTTTAATGAAAGGAAAAATAGAACATAAATCATTATAAAATCAGTATTGCTCTTTATTAAATATACAGTATCACATCTAAGAAAGGTTAATTATTAATACTTATATTGCATGCAGGAATTTATAATATTGATCAGCATATCCAGAAGTGTCTCTGAGGAGATTTGACAAGAACTTTAATAATTAAAAATCAGATAAATAAAAGCAAACATATTTTTTAAAACAATAAAACTGTTTATAAAATACATTTAAAATACATTTTTAATAAAAAACCTGAGCCTTATACTGGTAAGCCTGCCTGAGTAGGTAAATTTCAACAGAAAAGTAATGTCATCAGCATTTTATTTAGCTTTTGATGTACTTCTAATGACTAAAATGCATTTCCTGAATTCTGTCTTATCTGTCAGGAATTATTTGGGATGATTGAAGTTATTTTTTAAGTATCACAATATCCAATCTTGGGGAAGTAATATGTCATAGTGGTTAATAGCACATGGGACTGTTAAACAGTGTGTTCACTTCAAATCTCTGTGTTTCTACTTGGTATCTGTGTGATGTTGGGCTCCTTGGTGAGCCTCTTTGTGCCTCAGTTTCTCCATCTATAAAATAGCAATAATAGTACCTACATTATTGAGTTGCTTTGAGAGTTAAAATGAGATAATAAATGAAAAATCTTAAAACAATCTCCTCATGCCCTAGCAGTTTGGCTCAGTGGATAGAGTGTCAGCCTGTGGACTGAAGGATCCTAGGTTCGAGTCCCATCAAGGGCATGTACCTCGGTTGCAGGCTAGATCCCCAAGCGGTTGTGGGAAGCAACTAATTGGTATGTCTCCCTCACATCGATGTTACTCTCCCTCTGTCTCTTCCCCTCCCTTCCACTCTCTTTAAAAATCAATGGGAAAATATCCTTGCGTGAGGATTAACACCCAAACAAACAAAACAATCCCTTTCACATTGCAAGTGCTCAACAGTGTCTGTCTTCAGTATGGCAACCTGCATTGGTTACATGCTGCATATAATCGTCTAAATTCTGTAGCTCTAACCTCACTGAAACCACACTAAGGCCTTGAAATCAGGCTTCTAAGAATTGTCTGCCATCTTACCTTAGAGAGTGTTCAATTTTGATTAAAGTCAACAGACCCAACAATGGTCTCCTTTAGGACATAACGCAGAAGTAGTGCGGTGACTCAAGAGAGCCAGTTGGCTTTTAGTGAAAATGTTTAGGAAATGTGGATGCATACACATCCAGGAAGGAAGTTAAACATCTACTTCTACCCTGCATGTATCTCTCCTTCTCTCCACCCATATCCTTCCACTCATTTCTGGTTATTCACCATGAAATTCTGCTCCAGAAGAGGAAGGGGCGGGTGTGGCCCCCAAATGAACTCTTCTGGGGCTAGGGGTGATTCTAGAGCCGCTCACTGAATATATCTTCAGGTGTATCAGATTGGAAAACCATGTTTAGAACCCTAATCCAATTAATTTCTTTTTGGTGTAAATGAAAGATGCATATATACTTTTCAAAGTGTAAAATATATTGAACATTAAAGAAAATGCTGACTTCATGGTATTTAGTAAAGTTTTAAGGCACATGAGTCATGTTTTTTTCACTTTTTTTTAAAATCCTCACCCAAGGATATTTTTCCATTGATTTTTATTTTATTTACTTTAAATATATTTATTTATTGATTTCAGAGAGGAAGGAAGAGGGAGAGAGAGATAGAAACATTGATGACGAGAGAGAACCATCGATCGGCTGCCTCCTGCACACCCCTCACCTGGGATCAAGCCCACAACCCAGGCATGTGCCCTTGGCCGGAATTGAACCCAGGACCCTTCGGTCCACAGGCCGACACTCTATCCACTGAGCAAAACTGGCCAGAGCTCCATTGATTTTTAGAGAGAGTGGAAGAGAGAAGGAAAGAGAGAGAAATACCGATATGAGAGAAACACTTCAATTGGTTGCCTCCTGCATGCACCCTGTCCAGGGCCCAGGCCAGGGAGGAGCCAGAAACTGAGATATGTGCCCTTGACCAGAATCCAACCAAGGACCCTTCAGTACACAGGCAGACACGATATCCACTGAGCCAAACCGGCTAGGACTTGCTTTATTTTTTTTATTTTTACTTTTAAGGAGTATAAAACAGTACTCAGCTTCTGCCTTTGTCTAAAGAGGATGTTTTCCTATATACTGCTTTACCCTGTATTGTGCTAAACAATTTACTCCTCAGAAATAAATAAATGACATAGCTTTGCCACTGGGATGGAGGTTTTGAGTCTTCATACTAAAGTTTGCACAGTATCAGCCGTATTAGTAGATGCTTAAAATACTAGTTGTCTTTTCATTTCATATTATACTTTGAAGAGCTCAAACGACTAACATAAGGACTTGGAAGCCTCAGGGAGTTAATTATTGATCATGCATATGGGTGAATTTTTAGAGTTCTATCGCCTGCTCAGACACCTCCAACTATGGGGAGGAGATTAACTTACCAAAACCCAAATTAATGAGAATAACTTATATTTGATGACCTGCCAATTAATGACAGCTTCCAAATGGTCATTTCTGTTGCATTTCAGAGATACCACTGTCAACGACAAGTAATTAGGAATCTATTTACTCGTAGCTCCTGCCAATGCTCGGAGCTTTCATTTGATTCCAGGAATGTATTTAGCCCATGTGTCTTGTTTAGAAAGTCAGGCAAAATAATGTTGTACCAAACATTCAGTCACGGCTTCTACTCTTTCGTACAACTTTGCAAAATCAAGATCCACTGTAATGCCCATTAGGAGCTTTTAAAGTTGAAAAAAGAAAATAGATCTCTGAGCAGACTAACAGAATAAAGTTCAAGTTCAGCAATAAAAATCTTCAGGGGATATGATTCAGGGTGTAACTGCTGAATGACATTTTTAGAAATTCTGAGCCGTATCTGCAGGAGAAACAGAGTGATCGTATGGAAACACCAGGAATCCTTTCCAATCAATAGTCACTTTAGCCAAAATAAACATGTTTAATGAGCACACTGTGGCATGGTCAGCTATGATAAGTTTACTAACCTGCTTGAAAGCTAACATTCACATAGAAAATGCCTGAGTAATTTCCAAAACTGGCTGATTCTTACATTTAGATAAATATTATAATACTTTGCATTATCATGTAAATTATTTGCTAACATTTCCTTGTTTACGTGTTGCCGATGCTTAATGACTGGCCCAAATGATTATTTCTTATTTTCCATTCTAGTTCCAATTGAGTCTTCCACACACTATAATTTACTGAACACTCTTCAACGTAAATAGCATACATCCCACAATTACAATTTCATCCCCAGGACAAAGACTCAGAGGAAAATAAAACCAACACAGACTCTTGAGAAAAGAAGTGCACTGTTGCAGCAATTATAAGCTTTCCACACAAAAATGCAGTGCATTAAGAGAATTAGCTAGCTGTGGGTGTTGAATAAAGCACCTACAAAGAGAAGATGCTTTTGCCCCAAACTTTTAAAAAATATTTCCTCTATAGTTCTAATTCTATCAGATAGCCATATAATGCAGCATCGGACAAGGCAACATAAAGTTTAGGTGACTATGAAGTGCTCATCTCAACCTCTCAGATGGTCCTCTCATCATTTCCTCACTGCTTGCAGAGTTTCAGGGCAGTGTGAAAACTTAATGGCCAGATTTCATAAGTTACTTGAGCATGCGTACAAAAAATCAGAAACTTTAAAAACAATCCTCGCTTTTGTTTTCCTTCCACATGTATTTACTAATGGCTTAAACAAGATGCATTTCTTAAACTCCTTCAGAAATCACTTTGCCCAAGTGTCAGGAAAGTAAGTGGTCCATGTGTTGTCACAGTGGGTCGGTGGACTGTGGGCTGCAGGCCTGCTTGACGTCATGGCTCCCATTGGCTCAGGGACTCTTGCTCTGAACATGGGAGCTTCCACCAGGGGGACACATCCCTCCGCTCTGAGACATGGGGAGATTGTGTAATGCACATTTGCAATGTCGTTAACTTGTTTTTTTAAGAGAAACAAAAATTGAGACTTTATTAAATAAAATTGGGTAAAACGCAGTGCAATTTCTTTATTTTAAAACCAAGGTTTTGAAAACCTTTTAGTGTTAAGTCACTCAGAAGCTTGGCACTAAGATAAGAAAATGACCCCATATTTTTAAGAAACTAAATTTCCTAAAGCACAATGCAATTGGAAACATAAGCATGTGGACATGTTTATAAATGTAGGCAACCATATTAGTTAAAAATAGAAATATTCTGTATTGTAGGGAAGTGTAAGTTAAAATAGAAATAATCATGTAACAGGAAAAAAAATAAGAAATAAATTTGAAGGCATATAAAAAGGGAAAAGTGGAAAATCTCCAAGGTCATAATTTAAAACAAAAATGGCAAATAACAACTTGAGAGAAAAATTCAGCTTAAATTATTTTTGAGAATTGTCTTGGCTACTTTCCTATGCCTTCCATAGGCTACCACAGAATGTAGTTTGGCAAAGTTGAGCTCAGTTCTTCTGAAAGAGTTTTTATTGGGCTGCATAAAATACTATGAAAGAAAATATTTTTCAGGATTATTTATTTCTTCCATAGTTTGTCAACTTCTTAAAAATGTTATTAATTGCTAAGTAATTACAATGCATGTGTTCTACCACCAAATCAAAACTACAAATTATTTTCTATGGAGAAAATCTGTTATAATATACTGCTTATATTTAAAGTGGTATTATTTAACCACTAGAGGTCCGATGCATGAAATTCGTGCAAGGGGCTCAACCCTCGCAGCCCCAGCTTCGTTCTGCTATTTGGTCTAATTAGCATATTAGCTCTTTACTATATAGGATATTTAAATTCAAAGGCCTTTTAAAAGGCAAAGATGTTAAATATGTTTATGTAAATATTATACTTGAAATTGAATATTTTATGTGTCTATGATTTATTGATACCCTGCCCAATAAAACTACTAGTTACATGTATCTCTTTAAATTAATTAAATCCAATTAAATCTTTACTAGCCACATTTCAAGAACACAGTAGCTACATAGTGAGACCACACTGGACAGTTCAGATTTAGATGATTTCATCAGTACAGAAATTTCTATTGAACAAAGGACTAGTCTGTGCTATTATTATTATTGTTGTTACTATTTTAATTTTAATTTTTGATAATTAAAGCTTAAGACATTTTGCATGGTAAAAAGCAAATCTATGTTTTTGTTTGTTGAGGTTTTTTTTTTCCAGTCTGTAAATGTAATTTTGGTCAAGTTCTTTGGAAAACTGCTGCCTGGTTTGTAACCTTATATAGTGTCCATATATGGCAAACTGTATATATATATTATTATTATTCAAGGAGTTCACTGAACCTCTAAATGTTCAAAAATATATATATTTACTGTCCAAATTAGTTCTCAGTTTCATTTTTAAAAATTCCAATGTTTCTTATTGAACTGTGAATAATAATAACCAACAAAGCAAAGGCACATTGTAGCATGAACAAAGCCAAACATTTAAAAATAGCTGATGCTGATGAGAAAGGTATTGATGTTTAAGAAAGAGCCAGATATTATACTGCTGGTGAGAAGAATAAAGCGGAGTAGTGTAAGGGATTCAGAAATGGTATAACTTGTAGTAGAACCATTTCAAATTAGGTCAGTTGGTTTCTAGTACAAGAATTGGGCATGTGCTAGAGTAACTTTCACATTACTAAAATGATATAGCCTTAGTATATGTATACTACATCTTCTTATCCAGTCCTCTATTGTAGGGCACTTTGGCTGTTTCCAACTCTTGGCCACAATAGAGTACTACACGGCCATAAGAAAGGATGAAAGAGTCTCATTTATAACAACATGGATGGACCTTGAGAACATTGTGGGAAGTGAAATAAGTCAAACAGAGAAAGCTAAGAACTATATGATTTAACTCATATGTGGAATATAAAACTGAAACTTATGTACACAAACAGCAGTGTGATGGCTGCCAGAGGCAGGGGGGTGAGGGAAGAAAGGGGTCCTAATATGAGGTGACAGGAGAAAATTTGACTTTGAGTGGTGGGCACCTGGTCCTACAAACAGATTTTGTAAATTAGTAATCCGCACATGGAACCTATATGTTCATGTAGACTAATGTCACCCCAATAAATTTAAAATAATGAAAAAAATGATATAGCCGTAGGTTTCCAAGTAAAAGAATTGTAAAGGCACAAGTGGATTTTCTTGGTTTCTTGCTGAAAATGTTGTGCTCATTTAACTCGGAGGATGGAGAAAAGGTGAGACCTGATGGAGAAGGTCAGCTCCTGAGAGATTAAGATCGAAATTCAAAACGTTATATCGGAGGAGAGAGAAACAAACAAGTATGAATAGTACTAGCGAGAATTGTGTATTTATCCAAGACCTCTGCACACTGTATAAAAGGATCTGAAGAGACATAAGCCAAGGCTGAGAAAGAATTACTTAATGGAGCTGTTTAACAAAAATGATGGAAAGTACACATGGCCTCTGAAAATATGCCAATGTCAAAACTTTCCGGTAATCAAAAGAATATTAGAGAAACGATGAGATATCATGTTCTGTTTAACAAATTTGAAAAGTTTAAAATTTATAATCGCATCTGATAGCATTGGAGGAAATGGGCTATAATATAATGCTGGTCAGGGAGTAAATTAATGCAGCCTTGATAAAAAGCAACGTGTCAGAGTACATAAAAAGCCATTGGCATTCAATAGCTTTATACTCTTCTTTAAATTAAATTTGTTGCAGTGACATTGGTTAATAAGATCATATAAGCTTCAAGTGTACATTTTTATGGTACAAAATCTGTATATTGATTGCACTGCATGCCCACCACCCAAAGTCAAATCATCTACTGTCACCATATATTAGGCCCTCTCACCCCCCCACTGTCCCCCACCACCTCCCTTCTGGTAACCACCACACTGTTGTCCATGTCCATGAGTTTTAGTTTTATATCCTACCTATAAATGAAATCATATGGTTCTCAGCTTTTTCTGACTTATTTCACTTAGCATAATATTCTCAAGATCCATCCAAGTTTTCACAAATGGCAGTATTTAGTTTTTTCTTATGGCTGAGTAGTATTTCATTGTGTATATGTATCACATCTTCTTTATCTAGTCCTCTATCGCAGGACACATTGGTTGTTTCCATGTCTTGGCCACTATGAATAATGCTGAATTGAACATATATCTTTGTGAGTATATATTTTTTGGTATTTTGAGTAGATACCCAGAGGAGAGATTGCTGGGTCATATGGTAACTCTATTTTTAATTTTTTGAGGAATCACCATACTGTTTTCTATAGTGGCTGCACCAGTCTACATTCCCACCAATTTATTGTTTCAGGTCTTATATTTAGGTTTTTGATACATTTTGAATTAAGGACAAAATGTAATCTAGTTTCATTCTCTTGCATGTGGCTTTCCAATGATCTCAGTACAATTTATTGAAAAGGCTTTCTTTTCTCCATTGTGCGTTTTTGACTCCTTTGTTGAAAATTATTTGCCCATATACACGTGGTTTTATTTTTGCGCTCTCAATTCTTTTCCATTGATTTGTGTGTCTGTTTTTCTGCCAAAGCCATGCTATTTTTCTGTTTTGTTTTGTTTGTTTGTTTTTAATATATATTTTTATTGATTTCAGAGAGGAAGGAAGAGAGAGAGAGAGAGAGAGGGAGAGAGAGAGCTAGAGAATCAATGAGAGAGAATTATTGATCGGGTACCTTCGGCACACCCCACACTGGGGACTGAGCCTGCAACCAGGGCACGTGCCCTGTCCAGGAATCGAACCATGACCTACTGGTTCATAGGTCAACGTTCAACCACTGAGCCCCGCCAGCCTGATCACCCCTAACTGCCCCTCATGCCAGTGCACTCACCCCCAACTGCCTCCCCTGCGAGCCTGCTCATCCTTAACTGCTCCCCCTTCTACCCTTTTCTCCTACACCTTCCCTCCCCACTGGCTTACTCGCCCCCAACTGGCCCCCTGCTGTCCTGCTGACTCCAAACTGCCCCCCCACTGTCCTGATCACCTCCAACTGACCCCCACTGATGGCCTGCTTACCCCCAATGGCCCCGCACCCCACCAGCCTGATCACCGACAACTGCCCTCCCCTCTTGGCCTCTAA
>NW_006288121.1:2094141-2094865 GCF_000327345.1 Myotis davidii | reverse complement strand
AGCCTGGGTGAGGGGCTGATGGCTGTTTGCAGGCCAGCCATGGCCCCTGGAGACCCAAGCTCCCAGCGCTTTTTTTTCTTTTTTTTTTCAGTGCCTCCTTGAGCGGAGGGAAGCAGATATCTGGGATTTATTTATCTTTTATAATTGAAACTTTGTAGCCATGAGCAGAGGCCAGGGTTGGCCAGGGCAGGTGGGAAGCTTGGCTTCCTCCATTGCCGGGGGCAACCCAAGCCTCCTGCTTGCTCCAGCTCCTTGGCAGCCACCATCTGGGTTGGGTTAATTTGCATACTCACCCCTGGTTGGCTGGTGGGCATGACTTGTGGGTGTAGTGGAGTGACACCAATTTGCATGTTTCTCTTTTATTAGTGTAGATGAACACAAAAAGCAACCTACATGGCAAGCCAGTGTTGAGACAGGTCACATAAGTTATGAAACAAAGGAATTTGTTGCAGCTATTAATGACCACATTTTAGACAGGAACTTGGCAATGTATAAACAAAAAAAATGTGTTGTATAAATTATGGGAAACATAGGTATTTATAGCATAATGCTAATTTAATTAGTGTGTGTGTGTGTGTGTATACTGTAAACAAAATATTAGATGCAGATACATTGAAACATTGCTATCTTTTTGCAGTAATAGATTTATAAGCAATTTAAATTTTCTTCTTTGCATTTTCTGTTACTTTACAAATTCTTCTGAATTAATGTGTACTATGCTTAA
>NW_006288121.1:2080078-2093977 GCF_000327345.1 Myotis davidii | reverse complement strand
TTTTATTTTTTAAAATATAAGGGTTAATTTCACCATAGACTTTTTTCATTTTTTTGAAGGAGCCAAGGAATTTCCCTTGTAACCTCAGAACTCCTTACTCATTTACTAACAATGCCTGAATCCCTTTGATATTTTAAACTATCAGACCACCTGACCTTCTTGGAAAGATAAAGGCTACCTTAATTAATTATACTTGGAAGCTACATTAAAATCATTTACCATTTGGAAGCTTTAAAAATGGAAAAACACCTTTTTTGTTGTTGATGATGTTATGTGGAAGAGGTGGGGGGAATCTTTATAATAAATAAATTAAGCTTGCCTTATAGATTTTTGAACGCTTTACCAAACATTCACCAAATCTAATTAAAATGATATAGCAACTGTGGTCCCTCTGGGAAAATTGTTCTCAAAATTGTAACTCGTATTCCCATGTTGCCATGGCTAGATTAAGCCAAAGATCTAGATTCTATATCCTATGTAACCAAAATGAGTAAAAGAACAGAAAATTGATCTTATGAGAACCAAGTCTTATGTAAAGGACCATGAAATGCAGAAGAAATGAAACCGCCTATTACTGAGGATAATGATCAATTTTTCCCTAAATTCACTCAGGAGAAGAAAAGAGGCAACAGAGATGGATATTTTAAATTCCCTATGAGGAAAACTCCTAATAATTAGGCTGTTAAATAAGGGAACATAATTTTGAAATTGACTTAAATATTTATCTAAATTCTGATTGCACAAATAAGTAACAAACAGATCTCTAGGAATCATCTTATTTTCTCAGGAAACAAAATACCTGCATAACTTGTATTACGCTAATCTTGGGTTAGCCTAATCTCTGCTGTAAATAAGTACACTATGTTGTTTTTTTTTTTTTAAGCTGAGACTACAATGCAGCCATATCTCTCTCCTTATACAGAAGTTCATGTAACAGACACTGTTACACTTTATCAATGTGGGAACAGATTTCAAAGGAGATTTAACAGTTTTATATTCCCAAAAATATTTTAAGTAGGACACATTTATTCCAGTATGTTTGCTGAAATATGGTCCCATCTAAAGGCAAGTATAAGTGGATTAGAAACTCAGAACTTTCATCCCTTTTTTGGCTAATTTTCTCAGTGAAGTCAACAAAAATGTGAATGTTGCTCCAGCATCAGCTTGCCTGAGGGAAGCTTTTCTCTGAAAGCAAAGCTTGAGTAAATTTTTTAGACGAATGCAGAGTCCCAAACTTGAGACATACTATGCTCTAAAAATTCATGAGTTTTGCTAATTTGTTCAATAAAATTTATATTTGGGAAGAATATTTTTATCCCAAAAAACATAATAATTAACCTATTATATTATAACTAGAAGCCCAGTGCACAAAATTCATGCACTGAAGAGGCGGGGTGTTCCTTAGCCTGGCCTGCACCCTCTCACAGTCTGGGAACCCTTGGGGGATGTCCAACTGCTGGCTTAGGTTTGTTCCCTGCAGGAAGTGGACCTAAGCCGGCAGTCAGAGAGATCAGACCTAAACCAGCAGTCGGACATCCCTCTCACAATCTGGGACTGCTGGCTCCCAACCACTCACCAGCCTGCCTGCCTGATTGCCCCTAAGCACTCCCAATCACCTGCCAGCCCAATCACCCTTAACTGCTCCCCTGCTGACCCAATTGCCCCCAACTGCCCTCCCCTGCAGGCCTGGTCCCTCCACAACTGCCCTACCTTGCAGGCCTGATTACCCACAACTGCCCTCGCCCTCCCCTGATGGCCATCTTGTGACCACATGGGGGTGGCCATCTTGTGCGAGGATGTGATGGTCAATTTGCATATTACCTCTTTATTATATAGGACAAGGGATGCAAATTTGCATTTGGGGACAAATTAATAATTTATTTAAGTACAATTTTATCATGTCTAGGTTCTCACACAAAGTACTACATTATTAAAATTGTAAAATATTTCTTTTGCACTTTGAAGGGTATTTTTCTCTACACTATAATATATCAGAACATGTGTGATCTAAGATGGCTTCTGAAGAAGCTTCAAATAAAATTCTTTCAGGGGTGAAAAGAAACCAAAAATAAGCTAAAACTAGTGTTTCCTTTTACTCGTGCAATAATTGACTGGAGTCATGCTTGATTTAACCCTTCTGAAAGAAAGAATGAGAGAACAGTCCTCCAACAGGAGTCAAGGTTGGCTTTCCTGGACTCACCTTCTGACTTAAGAGTTCAGGCAGAATGTCTCCCTGTTACCTACTTGTGCTAATACATCCTTGCTTTGTTCACAGTACAGTTTTGTTTCTGGAAAATATGCCTTGATTTGACAGTTCCCTTGAATACCACCTCCCACAAGTTCTGAGCTAACATGGAGAATCCGCCACAATTCATGCTCTTTCCCACGCAGAACTGCCATATATGAATGTCATTCTAAACTCTATTCGTAAAATAAACCCTATGATGTATCCAGCTTACACACTGCTCTGAAAAATCTAATTTCCACTCCATTTACTTTATATTAGTGAGAGATAGCATAATTAAAGAGAATCAGCTCACGTTAGACCAAACAGCATAGATGCATGTGATAATTTAAGTCTACCCCTATCTATAATAATAAAAGCATAATATGCTAATTACACCAGACGTCATTCTGGACAACCTTCTGGATGAAGCCGGGGCTGCGAGGGAAGCCTGGGTCCTAGGTGCCTGCTGGTGGCCAGAGAGAAGCCGGTGCCAGCAGCCGCGGGGGAGGAAGGCCTACTCTTGCACAAATTTGTGCATTGGGCCTCTAGTCCTATACAATAAAAGGATAATCTGCAAATTGACTCTAACGGTGGAATGACTAGAATGATCACACAGCCAGTCACTATGAGGGGCACTGACCATCTCTCGGTCCCTTTCCCTGGCCAGCAGGCTCCCATCGCCTGATGGCAAATGGGGAACCAAGGGTAGGTGGTGGGGGATGCACACAGTGCCAGGACAAGGCCCCTGCTTTGCTGGTCACCCACACACAGAGGGTGACCTGTGGCAGGGGTGGGGCCGGCGAGTGGGTGGGAACGACCAACCTCTCAGTCTGTCCCCCAGGCTGGCAGGCTCCTATCGCCCAATGGCTAATGGGGAACCGGGGTAGGCAGTAGCTGGGGGCAGGGCTGACTGCAGGCAGCCGGGGAAGATGGCCCTGATTGCAGGCCAGGCCTAAGGACCGTACCTGTACACGGATTTCATGTGCCAGGCCTCTAGTCATAAAATAAAAGAAGAAAAAGAACTATAAATAATAGGAAAAGAAATGACCTAATCTTGAGATGTATTTTATTATCATCTCTTGCTTTATATAAGCAAATCTAGGACACAAACGAACAAGCAGACACTTTTAGTATGAACATACCCAAGCATTCCTGAGCACTGTCCTTAAAATAGAGGAGGATTAAAAAACAGAAGTTTTCAGATGATGGCTAGTTACAGGATCAGACTACTACAAATAGCACTTACATTTTGAACTTCTAATATGATGAACAGCTGCCCAAAATAGCACATATGTTTTTATTTTACAAAATGCAAAGTTGACTATATAGACAAAACTAATTTAGAAGAGAAAATATGTATCTTCTCTAATAGATATAATTCCATCAAAATTTTTATTTACCTAAATTTATATTTATGTTAAACATAAAATGACACAGAGCTCCTCTTTTGCTGATAAATGTACACCTATCATACACCTTTTTAGTCAAATAATGTCTTCCTTTAATGTCTTTCTTATTAATAAAGAAATATCTCCGCACAACCAAGCTAACCATCCCAAAGAATTCAAAATATGCAGGCTTGCCCTGACTATTTAATTTTACTTTACCTAAATTATTAGTGAGAGAGAGAGAACCTCAGTAAAAGTTATAAACCAAACAATATAATTAACAAGCAGCACTTATCTAAATAATTCTATTGTTCAAAGAGTTAACATCTGCCCAAATCAATTTCCTTTACATTTACCCCCACAGCAGGTTCAGACTTTGCAATTACCCTTCTTCTACATACTGGGAATTTGTTGGATCCTGTGGACAACGACAAATGCATCAGATAGCCCCACTTTCACTGGGTGATTGGTTGAACTTATCTGCGTGACCAAAACAGGAATCTGGAAAAGCAAAAGCAGATTGCTATGTGTTAGAATTTAATTCCACCTTGCTTAGTAAATAAAATCAGGCAACGGAGATGAAGAACTGCAGAGAGAACAACTGGAACATAAATCTGAATATGACAAACACTCCTAATATTTACAGTTTAAAAAAGAAGGACACATTGAAAATATACTAAACAAAATACAGCATTATAAATGAGGCAGACTATTGAACTCTAATTTTTTCTAGACTTAGAAGAGTCTAATAATAAGGATTACTAACTTTACTATCATTTTTATAGGAATAAAAATGGGAACGAAAACATATTCAAGAAATAAAAGGACTAGAAACAAAAAGAGAAAAATAAATGTACCCCCAAAATCTTTAAGTAGAATAAATAGGTTGTGGGCCATCTGTGAGTAATTCATTAAAGAAAGTATTAGATCAGACATTGTTATATAAACTTCAACAAATGGTATAGCAATAAGAAGGGAAAAATAAACTGGAGAGAAGATGGTATATAAGAGCTGTTCTGCTCATTTTTTGCCCCTGGCATCATAATATTTAAAAGGATCATTTTGTTGAAATTGACCAATTAAGAGAAAATTTTAATGTTTCTGAAATTATTTGAAACATGTAAATGGAAGATGAGATTTTCCCTTTATGTACCAAATCAATCCTTTCTCACACAATGGCATATTACAATTTTATATCAGTTTGTCCAGCATTAAAAATTATTCTGGTATTTGGACAACAGAAACAAAACGAACCACAATTTCTGTTTCGAAGAGAGCATTTACTAAATTAAACTCTGATATACTGTATTTGGTTATTTACCAACCTATATTCAGTATCAATATATGAATCCCTTTTCCTAATGGGCATTATACTCAGTTTACTCAGCATTATACTCCATGTGGAGGAGTGCTGCTAAAAATGTAATTTACATTTAAGACTGATTACAGTTAAAGATGAAAAGACAAAAGGATGGATAAGCATAGAAAAAATGCAAATTCAGGTTATACTTTGTATATCCTAATAGGACAAAGTCATAATTTTTAAGCAGTACTATTAACAGATGCCTGCCTAGAATAATTATTAAAGCTTTGCTACTGGCATTTGCCACTTGCCTTCATCCCGCAACATCTATGAGTGCAGCTTTCTTCTGCTAGGTGTGAAGTATTTTCCCAGATAATTCTATGATAATTAGTGTATTTATTTCCTTCTTTTTTATTGCAAGTCATTTTCTTTTTATTATTGAATTTATTGGGGTGACATTGATTAATAAAATTATATAGCTTTAGGTATACAATTCTATAATACATCATCTGTATATTGTATTATGTGCTCACCACCCCAAGTCAAGTCTTCCCCCCCTCCACCCAAACTCAAAGCAGACCTTGACTTTTTATTGCTAGCAATTAAAAAATCTTATTGTTATTATGAATATTATTTTTCCCCAGAGTTTGTTTTCCAGCGAACATGGCTTGGTTGCTGCACACCTCCTAGTATAATATCATTCCCCTTATGTTCAGATTTTCCATTCCACCTTTCCTATCACTTTTCCTTATCTTTTCCCTTTCCTACCATCCTTCATTTGATTTGTTTCTTCACCGATTTCCTTCCTTGCACTGCCTTCCTTTATACTTGGTCTTGAAGTCAAACACTCTCCCCTGTGCTTTTTATCTGTGGAGGATCCATTGCAGTCATGGCCTCCAATCAATGTCCTCCTGTATCCACGCTTTTTACTTTTTCACTTGGCCGTCCTCTTCCACTTTAACTCGTGGCTCAGTGATATTGCAAAAGAAGATAACAACAAACATGAAGGAAAAAAGAGCCCCAAAAAGTGCTTGCGCATTTCCACCTCGTTGCAGGGCCCCCTGCCCCTGCCAGGAGAATGTCCCCTGCTGGTCTGCTGCAGACATGAGAGATGTGGAGAGTTACTCTCCTTCCAACAGAGGTCATCCTGGACCTGCTAGCCCTTACCCACTCCACCTGGCACCTGAGTGAGCCCCACTGAGGTCAGAAGAGTACCACCCAGATCAGTGGAACCACCGAGTTGACCCACAGGCATCTTGTGAGAAATAAGACAGGTGGTTGTTTTAAACCACTGCATTTTGAGGTGATTTGTCATGCAGCCTTGACTGATTGCTTTTTGGTGTTTTTAGGAATGAAAAGGCTGGAGCAGGAGTAGTTAAGGTGTCAGAGGAGATGGGAGTGGTGGCGGCAGGTCACAGGGAGCACGCGTTCCCTGAAAGTTATGGCGATGACTTTACATTTTATTCCAAGTCATATGGGGAAGAGTTTAGAGGGTTTTGAACAGAGGAAAGAAGTGCCCTTACATGTGAAAAAGATCCCACAGGCTTTTGTGTGATCAAGACTGCAGGGCCAAGGGGTAAGAGAGAAAGGAGTTAAGACAGCATCTCGTGTGTCCAGGTAAGAGATGAGTCGCTGGGACTACACTAGAGTGGCAAGTGTAGGAGGTGAAAATGGAACAGAAAGATAAATTCTGGATGAACTATGAAGGAATTGCTATCAAGACATGCCACAAATTTAGTAAGGAGAGTGAGACAAAGAATAAAGTCAGCCATGCCACCAAGACTTTGGGCCTAACTAGCAGGAAAAATGAAGTCATGCTTTTCACCAGGGCTGCCACGTGTGCACTCGGTTTATTCCCGCTGCAGGCCATGAGTGGTGTGCCCTGGGTGTGCAGAGGAGGCCTGGGCAGCTCTGACGGGCACTGCCATGCTCTGAGATGGAGACTAGCAGAAGAAGGGTTGGAAAACGATGATAGCTTTATGGCAAGATCAATGGCTTCAAATGCTTCTCTTTAAAATTTTATAGAGTTCATGAATAAGAGCCTAGGCTTTCTAAAACTGTGGTATTTTATCCTGATTAAATATTAAAATGAATAAGAAGCTTTTGATTCCCCACATCTTCCTAGAAGCTACCTAGATCTTTTACAAAATAATTACATATCAGGTTTTGCAAAAACCGCTTCCGTCAATTGAATTAAATGACTAATGTTGCAAAAGATTAATGAGGGAGAGATAAACAACTCTAGGCTTTCTCATAGATTTCCTTCAGAAACCTGTCTGCCTGTCTCCACCTGATATTGTCATTATCGTTTCCACTCTGCCTTATTGGACTGTAATCTTTTTACTTCTAAATATCAAAGGCATGGGGTTGTTCTGAGAAAGGATCACTCATTCGCTCACTGCAGCCAAGGAACTGAGCTGTGCCAGCATTTGGAGCCAGTCAGACCATTTCGCAGGTTCCCACGTCAATGATTAGAGACCGTTCAGATGAACCAGGAGTGCTGTGAAACTGCATTTAAAATGTGCTGCTTTTTTATTAATATCAGCAAAGCAACTGCATGTGTATGAGTAAATAAACGATCAGATAGTGAACAAAATGAGCACTAGGACATGTTTGTCATATTGTCGCAATCATCTATTCTTTGGAGAACTCTGCATTCACAAGGATTTGAAGTCCACAGCCAGAGAAGCCATGGCCAAGGATGATGTCCAAGTTCAAAAATTCTAAAAACTTTGCTATGAGAAGCTATTTGTTATCCTTTCTGCAAATTCATATTTATCTGGAAAATGTCTCTTACATTAGTTCATAGGGATGTTAGGAAACATGAAATTATATACTCTTAACTATGTCAGCTTTTTTTTTAAAAAAAGAAAGAAATATAGCTTCATTATTTTCATGTACCTATAATAGTTGCCTTTTATGATTAAAGCAAAACTCAATTTTTACTTGGCCTTTGTATGATTTGTACTGAATCATAAATTTCTGAGGCTGTTTTACAATTACATTCCTCCACAGAATAGAGATAGAAAAGAACCATTAGTGCCAGTTAAAATATGGCTGCATTTTGGCTTATACTACCATTTATACATTCTTTTTTAAGTCTTTTAATTTTTATCCCATTTAATAAGAGATAGATAAGTTTATTATTTAAATAAGCATATGTTCTCCCATAAATGACATAGTGAAGCACATTAAGCCAGATGCAGGAAAGACCTGCAGTCACTAGACAACATTAAGGCAGGGAGGCTACTAGGAGTGAGCCAAGGCAGGGCACAGCCCACTGGCCTTGGGAGGCAAGTTCAAAGCCAGGAGCTGCTCCCTGTTCTGCACTGTGGCATCATTCACTGGGACACAAGGGCCCAACCCAATACCTGAAATGGGAACTTTTACATCCGTCTCTAAACAGGGAGGCCACAGCATGCTGCTTGGATTAGAGGTAATGGGATTTTATTTTCCTGTCTGTTGTGTCCTGCAAACCTCGCCAAAACATTCATTTGTTTCCATTATGGACCCAGCTAGCTATCTGGTCAGCAGCTCAGCATCTCAGCAAGGGCTTGATTGTATAGCATGTGTGCCAAAGTATGAGTCATATGCCTATCGGAACGTAACCAGAAAAGAATTACTCTAAGATCATTTTTGTTCACTCTTTTTCTTCACTCGCTAATCAGCAATATGCTATCTCTCTCCATACATATTGTATATTGATTTAAACCAAAGCTTACTATTTTACCCATTCTCACCTGCATCCGACCCTTAACTTTCTACCTCATCTTCCTTAAATATCTGCTCTGGCTTCGCCATTACTAAGTAGGGCATCCAATTTTACAAAGCCATACTCTCTTTTATTATTATCAAAACAACACATAAAGTGCAGATTGTTAGTTCTTAGTTGTCTAAAAACTACATTTGACTAGAAAGGCTTTCAGTTAAATTTGACAATATACAAATCCATTTGCTTTACTGTATATCACCAATATTTCACAGAATTATTTTAATCCCCTTTTATTTTACAGTAACTGACCTCTCAGAGGCCAGGTATCAAATAATGCACTTGATGGCATGAAAGCAAAAGAGAGCCCCATGCTGAAGGTACATTCTTAGCGTCCCTCCTGCCCCATCTCCACAATCATGCCCTGCAGAACATCTGGAAGGGGAGAAATAACAGCATAAAGCTGATCAGTAAGGACACTCCCTATATTCAGAGAGGCGTTTCAAACTTAATCTCTACAGAAACTCGTGCTAGTCTGGAGTAAGAAAGAAGTTGGTGAGAGAGGAATTGGGAGCAACAAGTGATCAAGGCTTCTGATTTCTCAGGAGAAAATGCAAATCTATATTTTTATTTAAACTCTCAAATATTTAAATGTTGTCAACACATCCATTTTACACACCATCCACACACATTCACACACACACACACACACACACACACACACACACCACTCACCAGTGTGGCCTCTGATTTAAAGGTTGCCTACCATGGGGTTGGCAAACTTGAGTTGGAGCTTCATACACAGATGACAATGAGGCAGGTGGCCGCGTCTTAGGAAATCTGTGCAACTCGGCTCAAGAGAGTCAGAACTATGGTGGGAACTTTATCTGGAATGATTGCTAGAAAAGGGAGCTGGTCTAAACATGGCTGGGGAATGAACACTAAGGGAAAAGAAAGGGGATTAGGAATCTCTGCACCCTGGGTTTGGGGAGATAGGAATGTCAAGGTCTCTACCTCAGCAATGAAGCAGCTCTTTGGTCATGAAACATCAGAACAGGAAGCACGTGGCCTGATGGGAGTGAGAGCACCTCCTAAGGCAGACCTCTCAGTGACACCTCAGGGTAAAACAGTGAGGCTGGGGGGAGAAAGTGCACCCAGAAAGACCCAGTGCATTGCTCAAGGGCAATATAACTGCTAGTGGCAGGGCCAGCGTTACAACAAATATTCTATTTCTAGAATTATTTTTTCTAGGTTATTGATTCTTCTACCTAATTACTCTATCTATTTATTTATTTTTTACCCACGGGATTTGTCATTGAAATATGATAAAGATAAAAAGGCTAAATTTGTCATTTTCTTACAAGATGGAAAGTAAAAAGAAATGAAAACATCTGGAACTTTACTAGTATGTATGAATTAACTAAAATAAAAAAAATATATCTGAATGAATTAGATCCTAAATAAAGCCAGGGAGATAACATTTTATACTTTATATTTAAAATACAGGGAAGTGCTATATTATAAAATCATCTGTGTCTACATTTTCCTTAAAATTCCTTCTTGAGAGTTAATAATCAGCATTTTAGGCCATCTGGGTTTTTCAATCTGGTATCATACATTCATTAAATAAATTTTAAAATAAATGTTATTTAAATAAAATATACATGTAAATATAAATATTTCTACTCACATAACTATAAAGTTTCTTGGATCCATATCTATTATATTACCGCATGAAAACACTCCCAGATGTGCAGTAATAGATATAAACATTAAATTACTTATTATTTAATAGCAATTGTTTCACTGTTCAAATCTTTTGGCTTTCTCTTACTCTCTTGAATTACATCTCCCCATAAATTCTACAAGCTAGCAAGGGTTCATCTTTTAACACTTTCAGGATGTTTACCATGAGTGAAGGGTTATTACAGTTAAAAAAAAAAGAGAGAGAAATAGTCCTAAAAAAACCTTTGGCACTGCTCATTTATTAACTATGCATTCTTCCATAGAAGCAGTAAATGTTACACTAAGGAACATTAGGTTTAAATACTTAAATGGTAGAATACATTAAAAAGTGATTTTACCTAATAAACAATAAAGTTCCACTAAACCAACCTCCTCTAAAATTTGTTGGTAGAGGAGACAAGAAGCTATTCAACCAAGAAAATGCATAGAATTAGGCCCTCAGTTGGAGACTGTATTGTCTGATTTCCTACTTCACCAGATAGAAAGATTACATAACATTTTTTTTAATTCAATTGTCCAAAACTGATGACCACTACGAGGTGGTAAAAAAAAATTACCAAATTTGCAAAAGACACAAAAAGAATCACATCCTTCCCTAGTTTGTATCTAAAATAACAATGCATTCAAAATATAATAGGAGATGAAGCAACTCAGAGAAAGTACAACTTCTAAAATATGATAGAATTCTAGGATAGATAGCATCAAGGACTGTGAAAAATCTGATTTCAAATCTCTAATGTTTTTGTAAACAATTTTTGAATATGCAGTGTCCTTGTTAAATTAGGAATGGATGAAAATTTTCAAGTCTACATTTGTTGTAATCAAACAATCATCACTATTCAATGATAATTTAAAGTAACATAAAGAATCTGGGTCCCAGAGACATACATAGTTATTAACAAAATAGGAAATGGGAATTCAGTTTTCCAAATTCCATCTATCTAAGAAAAAATGCATGTTTATATTTTTAATCTATGTACAGCTTCTTTTCCTTTATAAACTTAACAAAATAAGATAAATGCTGTGGCAGGCGAACCATTCTCACCCCGTGCTCTCAGTGGCTGAGTTACAGTATTTTAATCACTAACCAGGAAATACTGTCAATGACATCAATGAAGCAGTCCGGTCATTTCTGTACAAGGAGGTTTGCAGGGAGACAGTGTGCATGGTATACTGGTTAGGCCTATAAGCCCTGGAGTCATACTCCCTCAAATGAATCTTTGTTTCATAATTTTGGGAAAGTTACTTAACCTCTCTGGGCATTTTAGGTTCCTGCTCTTTAAATTATAAAACTACCCTTGGTTTCTGTGAGAATTATATGAGAGAATTTTTAAGCATTAAATAACTGTCTGGTATTTATGAAGAGCTCAATAAGTGCTAGATTTATCAAATTTGGAGGTTGTTATTAAAAGTGAACAGGACTTCTGGTTATGGCAGACAAACTTGTATAAGACGATTTCTATTATTGAGATCCAGCAGAAAAGATGAATATGACATGGAAAGCATCTCTTGAAGGTATCAGGTGGCTATCAGAGAGTTAGGACTTGAAAAGCCATGATTCCAGAGAAAGGAAATCACGAAGTAAACCCAACACCATCTTCCCAACAAAACATTCGGCAATTCATAAGCCAGGTTCAAAGGCGGAGAAGCTGACGGGAATTGTAGTCAGTCTCATGGAGTTGAAGAAAATACCTGCGTTCAGGGCCACTAAGGCCAAAAGTCCATAGCAAGCACCCAGGCATTAAGCGGAAATTCCTGCAGGACTAGACTCAAAGGGTACAGGCTAATCAGACCCACTAGTATACAGCCTTTACAAGCACTGGTGGTCAATTTAGAATGCACTTAGCATTGCACAGCATTACTCTTTCCATCCAAACAAAAAATAGTAGACCCTCTCTGAGGGAAGAAAACAGCAACTGCAGCCTCACAGTGTATCTTTAGTATTTTATAAACAATGCATTTGATAGAAAATTACCTGGGGAGCCATGAGCCATGAATAGAAGCCCACAGAGGGGAAAAAGACAGATGACTGAAACAGACACATAAGAAATCTAGACAGAGTTATCTGCCACAAACTTTAAAAGAACTGTTAGTAATAGATTTAAGAAAATAGATAAAATGGTTAGTTTCATGAGATAATTAAATTTATGCAAAAGAAACATATGACTATCCTGAAATTGAAAAGTGCATTAAAGTGAAGACTTGATCATTTGAGGGGACATTTTTAAAACGAAGACACATTTTGGGGGCTTTGGGTTCATCCTAAGTAAACTATGTTTCTGAAGTTAATGAAAATTAACAGCTGTGTAACAAAAAAGGTCTATAACTTAAAAGAGAATTTCAAATCTTTGGTTGAATAATACAGAGCTATAACCTCAGGAGAGAATTATGTAAAGGAACCGGTGCCGCCACTGTTTCCCTCACCAGTATGGTTAGAACACTGCGACTTTGGTGAAGGAACACTGAGTGCTAGGAGCACGTCTGCAATCACTCATTTTAGACAGCACTAGTACTTTCCTATCTCAGTCCCATTACAAGCAAGATTGTTATGAGAAGAGCAAATGTATTTTCTAATTTATTGATCATTATCTACTTTGCACTCTAAAACTTCTGTTGTTAGAGAAATGACAGTATATAAAACATGACAGAATTGGAGGTCATTGGAGTGGTTACTATGAGCACATCCAGAGTTACTAAGAGAAACATAATTAGCTACTGGAATAAATTACTTGAGGGTAATAAAATAAAATTTGTTTTGATAAATTTATTTAACGCATCATTAATTAATATTTTTAATACATAATTTTACTCTACAGTTTAACCAAGTTATTAATATTGGTAGTTTCTGCATATATCAAATTATTTTATTCTTACATAAAATATGCTAAAATAAAACAAAGCTGGCATTACCAGCTAGAAGCAACGTATTGCAGAAAAAATTGTACTTACTTCCTATCTATAATTTTGGTTCTGTAAGTTTAACTTGGATAGGAACACAAAATTATACTCCTTATATTTATATATTCTCATGATTTTGTTAGCTCTGTAACTTAAATAGAAATATTCTCCTGATTTTGTGGGATTAAAATTGCATAATATATTGGAATCAGATAAAAGCATTATTAAACACTAAGTATTAACAAATATTTATTAAAAAAACAAACAAATGAGAGATACATTTGTTACACATAACCACCTTGGGGGAAAATGTTGAGGTCACTTGGAGTCACCGAAATTAAGGTTTTTAGCCTTGGATTTGCCCTCAATTAACTCTGCAACTTCAAGCATGTCATTCAACCTTTCTGACTCAGTCTGTTTAGCTGTAAAATATAGCTAATTGTGCATGATCTAATGTCATAATTAAGTCAGGCACATTTATTAAACACCTTCCATGTGTCAGCACCTTTGTGAGGACTAAGAATATTAAGAATATAGGATATTGAGGAAAACCAAGATACCAGCATTGGTAAACACCAGAAATTGCTGCCTCGCACAACCACTTCAAAAATACAACTAAAAGACAAAA
>NW_006288121.1:2073830-2078539 GCF_000327345.1 Myotis davidii | reverse complement strand
AATACATATCTATCAACAAGTGAATCTAAAAATCAAGTGAATAAAAAAATCTAACAAACAGGATAAACTGGTGAATAGAATATAATCAGGGGCATAGAGAGGGAGTGGACTGACAAGTCTCGGGAGGAAGGGGGTGTGGGGGCTGCGGGAAGAGACTGGACAAAAATTGTACACCTATGGACAAGGACAGTGGGGGGAGAGTAAGAGCATGGGGTGGGGTGGGAACCAGGTAGAGGGGAGCTATGGGGGGAAAAAGAGGAACAACTGTAATGATCTGAACAATAAAGATTTAATTAAAAAAAGAATATAGAATATTGTTGAAGAACTGAAAACTATAATGTATGTTAAAGCATTCTGTCAAGTACATTATGTAAGCAACTAATTTATGCTATCATGATTATAAATATTATTTTCTAGAAGTTGCAGGAGCACCTGGATCTCATCCCAAATGCATAGGTACATTCATTGTGGCAAATTTTACAAAGAGGAACTTGCCTCTACAAAATAAAATTCATGACAATTATCAGGAAATAAAAGGTAGACTAGGAAGTAAGAAACTGCTTTCTAACCAGGAGAGAAAGGACAGCAAGACAAATAATAATGTAATAACTTCTTTGGAACTCTGAGTTTAGAACTCTGACGTTCAGAGAGACAGTGTTATAATTGCCTACCAGTCTAATATTCTCCATTCCAAAACAGAGAAACCATAATAATTTTTTTCTTTGATTAAAATAAAGAAAAAAATTTAAAAATACTAAACCCACTGTAAAGAGAGAAAAGGAAAAATAAACCGTTATTCTTCAATGCAAGACACCCATTGAGAACAGTGTAAACAGAGGTGGCAATTTTGATAATAAAGACTAGAGAGAGAGACCACAGTAAGAACACAGACCTCTGTTTTGCCAAAGGCTACAGCTATTGAGGTTTAAGACTCTAGACTTACTGACCCTGCATCTTTCCAGAAACTTTACCACTCTTGGCTAAACTGTTGAAAACTCACATTCCATTACATCGCTCTGCAGTCCTAGCAGTATTCTAGATTGTAAAAAAAAAACTTGAGTAAGTCCCTTTGAGTGATATTTTCTCAGATTCCAGGGAGTGGGATAAGAATATGGTGGACTAGGATATCAAAACTTAGCTCTAGATAAAGAAGCACTGAGCAGAACAGATCCTATACTATAATCTATTGTTATTATTGCCCCAAGCAAATGATTAATTCCACATGCAAGAATTCTTCAAAGGAGTAGAAACATCTAGCCTGGTTATGGAATTTCCAGAAGTTGGCTTATATCTAATTGAAATATAAGTACCCTTCACTTTATAGAAAAAATAAATTTCAGAAGACTGATCAAAGTGAATCCTTTTTAAATTGTCAAAATCCTCTTAATAGTCAGGGATTCCTTTCCTAAGGGAAAGTAACTCTTCAACTAAAATAAGACATTGAGCCTGCACCATTCTAAATACCCATCAGTCCATGTGTCCAGAGTGCCCACTGTCAATCCACATTGTAAGAAAGTCTCTCCTGCCTAATGACTGCCTAAAACACCCATCTGGTGTTCCTGGAACTTTATTCTGATAGACTGTTTTCTTTCCCCAAAGTTTAGGTTGTCTAATACACCTTAATTACATTGTCAATAGAGTTTTAAACCAAACATGCTATTATTCTAATTTAGACATTCCTTAAATTTAAGCTACAATTTAGTAAGTTTCCATTGTTTACTTTGTCAACTTGGTAAAATGAAACAAGTCGTAAGTTTAAATTCCCTGTTTTTCCTTCACTTAGACCTCTAATTAATCTTTCCTATCTTGCAATGACCATTGATGAAAGGCTATCCTGGAACACCTTCAGTATTGGGTCACTGAGTCATACAAGTTTTCACGTTTACTATTACTTTTGGAGGTAGAATCAAACAATGTCACAGAAATTTACAAGGCAAAAATAAACACACACACACACACACACACACACACACACACACACACATATATATATATATATAAACAATAGCATTCTAAATTGAAAATATTTGTTCTTAGAGTTATTTTATTATAATATTACTAGAATATAATTATTCAGTAAATTTATAAAATTAATGGATTATAATGCCAGTGATATAAGAATATTTTAAAAAACAACAAAGAATTAACAATCAGTACTACCCAGTAGATTAAAAACTATTTTTAAATCAAGGTAAAGAAACCAAGAGGTGAGAAAATTATCTGAGTTTCATTACTATAAAGTGTCTCTTTCTTGACATTTGAAGGAAAGAATAGATAGAGGTCAAAGTCAAGGGTGAAATAAATTTTCAATACATCACTTACTTCTTTGTATCCAAAGATGATGCGTCCGTCTATGAGGAGGGTTGCCTGGAATGTGAAGCTTCCCAGGTTGTAATTATCCTGGAGATGTACGTGGTCCCACTGGACAACAAGTGCTGTGCCTGGAAACCCCATCGGAACAGAAGAAACACAACGAGAAAAGCATATCAATCGATTCTGGGTGGAGCCTTCACAAGATATATGGATCTAGCCTTCCAATCTAGTAGTTGTGCTACTTAAGTTTTATATGGTTAATGGAATTCTGTAACTGAAATAGCATTTGGCATACGGTGAGCTTTCGGAACATACTAAAATCATGACATAGATACATTTGGCCCTGAAGATGATGATTAACACCAGTTTGATGCTATTAGAGATGACGATGAAGACACTGATGATATCTAAATTGAACTCAACATTTCTGAGCATTATTCTACAGTTTGGATTTTGGCCATCACCTGTGAAGAAGACTAAAACTTCAGCATGAATGCAAGTTCCTAAGGCATAACTAAAATCATGACATAGATACATTTGGCCCTGAAGATGATGATTAACACCAGTTTGATGCTATTAGAGATGACGATGAAGACACTGATGATATCTAAATTGAACTCAACATTTCTGAGCATTATTCTACAGTTTGGATTTTGGCCATCACCTGTTAAGAAGACTAAAACTTCAGCATGAATGCAATTTGCTAAGGCATGCTGATTTATTTTCATTATTTTTAAAGGATTCATTATATCCCTATAAGTAAAATGTTAACACTTCATTATTTTGCTTTAATGGAACTTAAGGGTAAAAGACCACAATATCTGCCGTTAAAATAAAAAGAGAGAATGGATAAAAGAAATGTTTTCCAGTTTTAAAAAATTAGCATTTGAAATATTGCTAAAGAATTGAGTATTCTCTAAATATTTGGTAAAATCTAACCTCATACTGAGGTTAATATTGAGCCCAGTATGAGGGGATTTTGCCTTAGGAAGTTCATTAGTGTTAATGGGTATTATCTGCTTAAATTTCCATGAGTCACTTTCAAAATGCAGCCCAAGTGATTTGAATGAATTTCAAATACATTGAAAAATGCTGAGAGAGAAAGGAACACATTCAGGAAAGCTAGAATTGCTTAATATAAAAGACCCGAAAATGGCTCTTCCAGACTTAGAATTATACCTTTCCATGCTGAAGAAATTCCTTTAACCTGAATGGAAATATTCTTCTTTGATTCATAATGCCTGCAGTTCTGTCTTTGTTGTATTGCCTTGAGAAGGCTGCAAGGTATCTTAAAGGTCCCCAGGCTCAGATTTCTGAAGCCTCCATGAAGTACACTGGGAAAAATCTTTAGTGCTATATATCATGTTCTAATGAGTCAATCTACCAGTGTTTACGATAAAACTATTAACATGGGGTATAAATTGGAACACAGTTTAAAAGGCACCAATGAGAATTCACATATTTGTTTTAACGGACATTGTTTTTTCCATATTTTTTTTTAAGAAAACAAATGAGCAGCTAATATTTTTGCTTAGCTCTAAGTATTGGATTTTCTGTTTGGTTAAAAAATCATTTTGTCAAAAAATGTTTTACAGAAAATGAAACTCACAGAAGTAAAAGAGCAAAACCAGCCTTCCAGGTCCATAAAAATCTGATTAAAAAAGAAAAAGTCAAGACTGTATGACAGAGCTACTGGGTTGGTGAGGATGGAGGTGCAGGGAGAGTCATGCGCAGAGAGGGCATGGACGTCCACACCCCTTCCCACACACCTTACCCCCTGCATTCCTTCCCTCTGGCTGTTCCCTCGCTAATGGCTGCACCAGCTGACCCATGCAGAACAACACTGTCTTTACTTGCTTTTGAATATAACTTAGCCTGAGAGCTTTTTACCAAGATGGCAACATAGGAGGCCCCTGAATTTCCTTCCTCCAATCGGCACACTAATTGTTGTGGATGAAAAGGGGCCACATGCTATCCTGACTGACTAGATCTGGGTGGCAGCCTGGCAAATTCAGAGACCTAAAGGAACCACAAAGGGTGGTCTAAAATGAAAAAAATTAAAACTACAAGTAGTTTATGGTGGGTAGTCATGTCCTAGGCCAGTATCTTCCCTGACAAAGGTCAATCTTTACCTTAACTGAGACTGTCCATTGTCTTTTTGCATCTATGATAACATATATTGTTGGAATGTCAAAGTCATTTTCCTTTTTTCCCTCAAAGCACAGGCACCGCTCTGCGGAGAGCACAGATCCCCTCATTATTATTGAGTTAATTGTTGACTGTTAACTGTCCTGCACCCGCCTAAGTAAAAGAAGTATGTGTCTATCATGTTACTTTTTATCAATCCCAGAATTTCCCCACTTTGTTTTCTCCTAACTCCCTGATCTATCACTAAA
>NW_006288121.1:2064283-2073432 GCF_000327345.1 Myotis davidii | reverse complement strand
CTTAATCAATAAAGAAAAAGATTATTTAAAAAATTAAAAAAAGAAACTGCACATATCTAGGTGTTGACTATGATCCTCTCTAGAGCCCAGTAGAGCCAGGAGGCAGTGCCCCTGCCTTCCCCCTTTGGCTCATACAACCACAAAACAAGGTCACCAGCACCTCCCTGGAAGGAGCTGACACACAAGTCTGGCACCCAGTTTTGTACAATCACCTGCGGGACAGGCCCCCAGATTGCTAGCTGTGATAGACAATGGGATGTGCATTCCTGAGCTCCACAGGCTTGTAGCAGACAGGCTTCTCTCTGTGCACTGGCCATGGCTATCCTCTCCATCCTGAGGATTCAGCAGAGGGGAGAGTAGGCAAAAATGCCCATCCCCCAGTATTTCCATTAAAGGGATGTGACGACATATTTTATAAGCTGCTGCATGAGGGTCCAGCATCTAAGTAGCATTCATCTAATGCTCCACCTTCTCCCTGCAGCTCACTCCAACAGTAAAACCAAGTTGCCAGTATTTATCTCAAAGGAGCTCTGTCTATGTAGAGCGCCCCAAATTTTATAGCTGCCATCGAGGTTTGGCACCTAAAATAAACCGCCTTGCTCTGACAGCCAACAGGGCTTGCATCTACAAGTCAGAGATTAGAGCAAACAAAGAAGTTTTAAAATGGTGCAGAAGCACTCCCAGGATTAAACTTCCAGACACAGTGCAGAGAGGGCAGGCAAAAATGCCTGTCCCCCGGTTTCTCCCTGGAAGGGGTTTGACTGCAGACTTCCCCAGCTGCTGCCTGAGAGTAGCAACACATCAGCTTGCATCTAGGTGCTGACTGATCTCCCCTTTAGGACATTGATGGGTCTTAGAACACTCTCAGCTACTGAGAACAAAGATGATGTCTTAGACAACCACAAGGGTTTGAGAGGCAACCAGGAGCTTCAGCCTGCCTGATGGATGAGGGTCATCTCCTACACAAGACCCCTCTGACAAGAATGGAAGAGGTGGCTATTTTATCTAATGTGCAGAAACCAACACAGAGCCAAGAAATATGAATAAACAAGGAAATATGTTTCAAATAAAAGAACAAGATCTCCAGAGACAGATGTTAATGAAATGGAGGTAAATGATTTACACAAATGAGTTCAAAATAAGTCCTAACGATGAACACTGAGGTCAGAAGAGCAATGCATGAGCACAGTGAGAATTTCAGCCAAAGACAGAAAAAGTATTCAAAACTATTAAAGAGAAATCATGTATCTGAAGTATATAATAACTGATCTGAAAATTTTAATAGAGGGGTTCAGAAGTAGGTGACATTAAGTAGAAGACAGGACTGATACTCTTGAAGACAGGGCAGTGGAATTCATCCAATCAGAAGAGCAAAAAGGAAAACGAATGAAAGGAGTGATGATAGGCTAAGGGACATATAGGACATTATCAAGTGGACCAATATTTACATGCTAGGGATTTCAGAAGGATAAAGGAGAGAGAAAGGAGGAGAAATCTTATTCAAAGAAATAGAGGCTGAAAAATTTCCCTTCCTGGGAACAAAAACAGACATCCAGATCTAGGGGGCCCCCCAATACCAAACAAGATGAATCAAAAGAGACTCACATGGAAACATTATAATTAAATGATCAGAGTTTAAAGACAAAGAAAGAAACTTAAAAGCAGCAAAGGAAAGCAATCTGTTTCTTAGAAGGGAATCTGCATGAGGCTATCATTGGATTTTTCAGTAGAAACTTTGCAGGCCAGAGTGAGTGGGATGAGAAAGTCAAAGGGCCAACCAAGAGCATTCTATCAGGCACAGTTGACCTTCGGAATTAAAGGAGAGATAAAGAGTTTGCCAGACAAAGAAAAGCTGAAGGAGTTGATCACCACTAGACCAGACTCATAGGAAACGTTAAAGGGAGTTCTTTGAGTTGAAATAAAATTATGCTAATTAGTAAAAAGAATTATATGAAACCATAAAACTCAATGGTAATGGTAAATATGTAATTAAATCCAGAATACTCCAATATTGTGATGATGGCAGGTAAAGCACATATAACTCTAGTGTAAAGGTTAAAAGGCAAAAGTGTTAAAAATAACCATAACTAAGTTAATTTGTTAATGGATATACAATATAAAAATGTGTAAATTGTCATATCCAAAGCAAAATGTAGTGGAAGATATAAAAATGTAGAGCTTTTAAATGTATCAAGTTTCTGATCATTAGCAAGACAGGGGGAAGAGAGAGGGAGAGAGAAAGAAATGTCAATGTGAGAGAGAAACATTAATCTGCTGCCTCTTGCGTGCCTCCTACTACCTGGGCATGTGGCCTGACTGGGAATGAACTGGCATGGGATAATGCTCAACCAATGGAGCCACACTGGCCTGGGCAGGAAAAGTAGATTTTCTTACATGTATTTTAACTACCCACTACCCTATATTTTTTAAAGGCGTCTTCATCTTATGGTATATAAAGTTATTAAGTTTTGAAAATTTAATATCAATGTATTATGACACTTGCCTCTACTTGAGGATCAGAACAAATTATCCTTGTTTAGTTTTTCTAATAGCAGGGGCTTACTGAAAATAGCATCAAATGTACTTGCTTGGTTTAACAACTCATTTATTATAGTGTCTAATATGTCTTACTAAACATTTGTTGAACAATCGAATGAATGAATAAAATGAGTGGAATTTAACTATATATTTATGCTGCATATTAAATGTCATGGTATAACTTTGTCATCTTAGGGTATTTACACAGAGCAGTTTATAAATCAATCTATCAAAAACTAAGCAAACTACTCCAGGTTAGATAAACATTAATATAAAGTTGATGATCACCATTTAAAAGTATGCATTCATGAAGGCTTGGGGTCGGGGTGGGGGGCAGGCTAGAAGGGACCAATTTGGGGAGGGGAGAAAGGGAACATATGTAATACTTTCAACAATAAAGATTTAATTTAAAAAAGAAGAGCCAAATAAATAAATAAATAAAAGTATGCATTCAGTAAAAAAAAAAATAGGCTAATCAATACATACCATTATCAAAATATCTGACTGTTGAATTTCTGGAGACACTGGGATCAAAATTTGCCATTAAAGGTGCTATGTACTGTGTGGCTGTCAGCATTCGATGTACAACTTCTCCAGTGTATATGAAACCTATAATTAGAAAAGTAGGAAACATGTTAAGAAAAAGTCCAGATACAATTTTAATTAAAATAGCTCCAACTCAGTTGCAATATTATTTTGAAAATAAAATATCATAGCAGCTAAAAAAAAAAGGAATAAAATTAATGTCTGCTCAACAATAGTTGGGTCTGGATTAAGTAACACATTTGCGTAGGATTTGGTAGCACCCTGCAGACCATCAAATCAAAAACCTATATTATGGCCCTAACTGGTTTGGCTCAGTGGATAGAGCGTCAGCCTGTGGACTGAAGGGTCCTGGGTTCAGTTCCAGTCAAGGGCATGTGCCTTGGTTGCAGGCACATCCCCAGCAAGGAGTGTGCAGGAGGCAGCTGATCATTGTTTCTCTCTCATCGACGTTTCTAACTCTCTACCCCTCTTCCTTCCTCTGTAAAAATCAATAAAATACATTTTTAAAAAAACAAAAACAAACAAACAAAAAATCTATATTATGAACAACTGTAATTGTGGACAAAATGACTATTATCTGGAAGAGATTATCAGGCTGAAAAGATTAGTATAGTACTATCAGTAATTCCAGCATTCAATCTGCCATTATTAATCCCTTGTTATTTTAGCGCTAGCCAAACATGTGAATCATTTTTACAAGTGAATGTACTTTAATGATGTTTAATTTTATTTTCTTAAACTGCAATTTCAGCTAAGGACATTTCAGAAGCTATACATACATGTCTTCATATATATTTTTATATCTTTCTCCATTACTAAAATGGAGAAAATGTGTCAGACCTCTTTTCCAAAGTTGAGGGGAAGCTAAACACCCATGAAAAAACTGGCACATTTCTCAGGTTACTCAAGTCTTTGTAATTCTAGCACCTCATCAAAAAGATAAAGATTATATGTTTGCCGATAAGATGGTGAAAACACTGATACTGCACAAGGCCTCTTTGCTTATCAGTGGCGGCCTATGCTAGCAGCTGGATAATGAGAGGAAATTTACTATGGAGAACTTCCTCTTGAATTAAATTTCAATGGCTCTGATGTCACAACCTTACCCACTTTCAATTATTCACACTTGGTTTATTTACTTTGTGGATTAGCCATGACAAATTGTTAATCCTGTACTAGTTTCTTGCCTCCAAGCCTTAGGTCTAAAAGGAGAGTCAGCTCCTCAAAATGATAACTCATTTTGACATTAAGCTAAGGAACGCACAATTAAGAACGTATATGCAAATGAGCACACACATGTGCAAACACACACACACACACACACACACACACACAAACACATACACACACACTATTACAAAATAAAATCCAGAGCAAGTTATTTGTGAAAATGCAGTTGTAGTGTTTAGGCAATCATAAGCTAACTAGATATCTGGGGGTACTGCAGATCATGTTTTAATTTTCACAATAATTGATAAAACAAGCAAGATTTAAAAAACATAAAATTCGGTAGGATTTAAACTTCTAGAAGTGTTCAAACCTTTGTCATCTCACTTCATGATCCAAATAAAGCTTTCATTGTATATTGTGATTTTATTGTTTCAAATTATAAACTGGAATTGTTGGAGAATTAAATCTGTAGTTACTGACTTTGCAATTCATTTGTCTTTCTAGCAGTGTCTCCTTTACTTCTTTTTAAATTTTTATTAAAGGCATATTTTAATTCTGACTATTTACCTTAAACACATATTTTAATTAGGAAAGTCTTAACATGTATTTTAATTGTTGATTACATCTTGTTTCTTATTTGATAAGTAATAGCTCTCAAAATAAATTTCCTATGCCTTGAGGAGAATTTTGTCCATTTGCATTTACACAGCTCAAATGTACTAAAGATGTTACATAAAGTGATGCAGCCATTACTTTTACTTTATTTCCCTGTAGACTTTCAGAGACACACTTGAAGTTCAAAGCCCAATATCACATCCTTAACATTATAAAGATGAAGAGTAACTATTTTTTCAAGGTCTATGATTTATTTTTTCTCTGATCCTCCCCAACATGCCTTTGTAATTTCACGATTAAAATGGATAGAAAAATTCTAAAAGTCTGATAGTTTATGGAAAAAATTAAATGATACTCTGCAAATGCTCTTTCAGGGACAGTAGCTCTGGATAGTTAGTTCTCTACTCTGTGTTCTCCGGGTACTATTAGAAGAGACTTTGCTTGATTTGAAGAGTAAAGAATGCAGTAACTCAAGGAGTAAGGTGATTTTAAATCAATACCAAATTCATTCTCCAAAACAACTCTAAGAAAAGCATCAGCAATTCCTAAAAAAAGGGTTGCAAAATGCACAACCATCGATGATTTCAGATGCTCCATTCTTACTGTTAGTTTCTAAAATCATATATATATTTGTCACTGAATGTTCCTACACAGACTTGGCAAAAAGTTATTCTCCACCTTCCATACACCCAGTTTCAAATCATGGGAATCATTAACTGCTGCTTCTTTCATCAGGAAAAAGTTTTCCAGAATGAAAATTTCCTAAATTTCAAAGATGAAGTCTTAAATTGTTCCCAAAGAACAAAGTAAAAATATAAAAGATTTTGTTAGTATATAAAAGCAATAATCATAATCCTTGATTCTTCTATTATGTAAAATTAAAATAAATAACAATCAGGTGGTGCAACTACTATTAACAAGAAACAACTGCGATAATTACTAGCACATCTGCCACCACTATTCATTTGCTACCACCATTACTGCCACCACCACCTCGAATGTGAGCAACAATCCAAGGAGGCAAGTACCCCACCACTCCCCAAAACGAATTTAATTCTGCTAATTCGTGGTCCTCAGACATATTGAAATCCACTTCTTTTAATATGTTAGGTTACTTCTTATTGACCAAGAGGTAAGATGCTTGACTGCACTGATGGGCTCAGTACTTACATCCCCAGGTTTTAAAATGTCATTTCAGCCGTGGTTATAACTGAGTGGGCAGAAACCTTAGCAGTGGTTCTCAACCTTGGCTGCACATTAGAATCACCTGGGAATCTTTTTAAAATCCTGATTTTTGGGCCTACTCCTCTGGAAATTCTGTTTCTTTGTTACTAATGTTGTGGCCCCACCCCATAACAAAGAAACAGAATTTCCGGAGGATGAGGCCCAGAAATCAGGATTTTAAAAAGATTCCCAGGTGATTCTAATGTGCAGCCAAGGTTGAGAACCACTGCCTTACAGGCACTGAGAGCAGGGAAATGTAACTAGGTGTTGAATAAGAACCAGCTACGCAAACTAAGACCTTTAATGCAATAAATTTGTTCTAAAGCTTCAACGGCCCCACAGCACGCGTTTAGACAACCTGGTAGATTGGTAATGGTATCGTTTAGATAATCATCTACTTTACAAGATGCCCTCCCTCAACCCTGGAATTTCAGGTACCTACCTGGCACCATAAATAGCTGGGAGTGTCCTCAAAAAATTAAAAATGGAACTTCCTAGGACCCTGTGAGTCCACTTTTGGGTATATATTCGAAGAAACCCAAAACACTGATTTGAAAGAATATATGCACCCCTGTGCTCATTGCAGTATTATTTACATTTACCTCTTTTTTTTTTCTTTTTTCTCTTTTTCTTTTTTTTTTCTTTAGCTGTCCTGGGCATGTACCTCGTAGTACAGAAAAAAAAATACTTCATTCATTTTGGTCTTTCACATTTTGAGGTAATTTAGGCAATCTGTTTTTATTTTATGTGTGTGTTTTTCAGACTTGGTTGTAGTCATTTGAAGGGCTAATCACACATCTTCTTTGCTTGCTATATGCTTCTAGTTTAAATAGTACTCGTTTATTCAGTCATAAGTTTTGCAGAAAAATGGTTATTGTCCAGATAACATGGTGCCCAGAAGGTACCTCCATTTGAAAGATCCAAATAAGTAGATTTGTTTTGCATTTTTGAATTTCAAATGATAGCTAATACACTGGATTTCCATTTGTCTTTACTAGTAAACCTAGGGCCAAATATTAAGTTCAGCTGTAATCACAGCTTTGCTCTAGTACCTGGAAGGCTCTCCATGGACTGCTTTCTGTAGAAGCTCTTCAGTCACTTGAACAATCTAGTTTTAAATCTGCAAGCCTTATCAAGTCATTTGAGGATTCTGCCCTAAGTTCTGACATGAATAAACCCTCCCCAGTAATTATGTATTTATCAACTTCAATTATGTATTTATTAACCACAAGTACTATTGTGATAACAGTGAAATGAACAATTATCTTCTCTAGGTTGGCCTTTAACAATTATATTTCATGTATTCTCTTCACTGTATCCTTATAATAACTTTGGAAACAATATTATTATTATTATTTCCCTTTATTAAATGAGGCATATAATAAATGTGGGTAATTTGCTCAAAGCCAAATGGCTAGAATTGGTTTATAATTCCAAATTTTATGAACTCTTTACAATATATTTTAGAATTCATTATGTTTCCAGAACTATATGCTCTCCTCACTGGATTTCACATTTAAACAAGGAGCGTGAGGAGGAAAAGACCTGTTCTCTGTCAAAATTTCAGCACCTACACCACAGAGCAAAGTTGTAGTCACCTCAAATCCTGCTACTTTTATTATATTACTTCATCCTCTGTTCTTTTAATTGGCAAACTGTATAAATAGGTTGAAATTAGCTTTCTTTTTTGCAATCTACCAAATGACTCAAACTGGTAGGTGAGTGACAAATAATTATGGACTTTATGTAATGGTATAAGCACATTTCTTAGCCATGTGACTAAGTTCTTGACCTCTCTGTGCCTCAGTTCCTTAATCTGTTAAAATAGGGTACTAATGGCATGAATATCATTGAGCTGTGATGGTTGAATGAGTCGATATATTAAAAGCACTTTCAAAGAGGGCTTAAAATAAAATTTGCTGAAAATAACCAATCCATTAAATCATCTCCAATTTTTACCTGGAGGTCTTCTCTGTCTAATGTATACTAGTTGATGGACTTGCACTAAGATGTCTATATGACTTCAAAGTCATGTTTCAGACCCAAATGGTACGATACACGTTTCTTTGCACTATTGCAGTTCGGGTTAAGGCACACCACTGACCGAACTGCAAGCCAACAGGTAATAGAACGCCTTAATGCCCACGCTCTTCGTTTGCTATGCCTTTCCTTACATTCCGATGGAATGAGCACCTTGTAAAAATATTAACCTCCTGTTAGTTGTTAATTGGAAGTGTCATAATAACAAAGAAAGCATGAAGCAGCTATAATTGCCTATGAAACTTTAACATACAAAGAGCTACATAAAATATTCTACTTCATCATCGTTCAGTTCATATTTTTGATCCTAGAGGAAAGGTTGGAGCTGATGGGTGTGCCTGTAGGGCACTGAGCATTTATAGTTAAGTGCTATTTTTAGAGTGCACATGACAGTGGTGTATGTCACCTTGGCCACCTTCAGGACACATGTACTGTGACCCTTACACATTAATTGAATAGATCTGAAATTTATGGCCGTTCATCCATAAGGATTTAGAAAATAGAGTTTTCATACTGATCCTTAATTAACCTTGTATATGATCTGTTTCATTTCTATTCATGAAGATTTGAGTTATTCAACTTGCATTTTACAGAAATGCCATTTTATGAATCACAATATATTCTCACATGTTATATACTACCCCCTTCCAGACAAACACTTGTTTGTAACTCAGTCAGCGCTTTAAACAAAGACATATGTGGCAGCAATTGCTAACTTGGAAATTAAAAGTTGTGGTTAGTTATCTGGTAATGTAACTGTCTGCCAGCAGCAACTGTACAATGACAGGGTTCACCTAACAGGCTTCCTGTGGGTACAACTGTTGCTAGTAGACCGCACAGTTCACTGTGAGGACACGGATTTGTAGATGGTTAGAGAAGAAAAAGAACAATTTCAGAAGTTCCTGTGAGCTCACTAACCACGGGCTCCTTGGAAGCAACCTATAGTATTGTCAATCACCCAAGATTTCCCCTTCATAATTCCAACCAGCTGTCAAGATAAAATATACCAAATCTAT
>NW_006288121.1:2062906-2064214 GCF_000327345.1 Myotis davidii | reverse complement strand
TTAATACTCCTTTATTCTATTGCCTTAATTGGCATCATTGGGGATTACAAATTACAGCAAAGTCATCCTCTGGGGGAAAAAAACAACAAGTTATACTTGGTTATTGGCTGCAAATTATATCTATGAAATTACTAATGTAAAATTTTATGGTGGCTATATAAAGCGCCTCTCTCCAGCCCTAGAGAGAAAAAGCAGGAGCCAGAATTGTGTACATGAGGAAAGAGAGACAAAAATCCGTAACTTCTTTGATTTTCATTTTGTATTGCTTTTCAAGGAGGCATTGGCCTGCTCCTTTTCACTTGAAAATCAAGTTCATCCCCTCTATTCAGGCAGATCCCACTAATTTTTCAAAAACTTTACTCCTATGTGGGAGAGACAAGGAGTGTTGTTTTAAATTATTTATGCTCCTAGACTGAGGATTCAGGGATCCTGTTGTCAAATTCTAGACTCACATGGGCAGCCCCAGCACTGAGGTCTTGATTTTCAGATATGCTGTCCCATGTTTGCAAAGACTCTATTTTGAATTCCATGTTGGACCCTGATTCCTCTGAGCAGAATTTCTAGAAGGCAACTACTTGGCTTCCCGACTTATGACTATCTGCTCCTGTGGAATTCCTCCATTTACCAGGACCCAAATAATCTCTTAGGGAACTACCTAGGACAGTGCAAAATGACCAGCTGGGCTCCCATCCGGGTTCTGTCCTTCTCTAGAGAGGGGAGCTCATTCCTTGCTCTGTCTTTCATTCCATGCCTGTCTGCCCCGTCCAAACCCCCCTCTCGACACTCCCCACTCCTCCCCAGTTCCTCTGCCCTGGCCCAGGTGTACCAGGGAGATATATAAAAACTGTCCCTTCCTTTTCTAAGGAGTTAAAATCTATTATTGAAATCCATTTTTCAAATGTCTAAAAACAGCCCTGGAAGGAGATTGGCCAAATGTAAAGAGAGACCACCTTTAGGTAGCCTCTACGTTATCAGACCTCACTGTATTTATAGAATAATCTGTAAGACCTTTACTTGTTGTAAATAAATAATAAAAAACATAAAGCACATATGTACATACATCAAAATGACAGCACTTTTTTTTTTATATAAATATACTAGGGACCCGGTGCACAAAATTCATGCACTGGGTGTGGGGGAGTCCCTCAGCCTGGCCTGCAACCTCTCCAATCTGAGACCCCTTCGGGGATGTCCAACTGCTAGTTTAGGCCCAATCTCTGTGGGAGTGGGACTAAACCAGTAGTTGGACATTCCTCTTGCAATATGGGACTGCTGGCTCCAAACCACTTGCTTGCCTGCTTGCCTCAT
>NW_006288121.1:2059557-2062287 GCF_000327345.1 Myotis davidii | reverse complement strand
GGCTTCTTCCTGCTTTCCCTTTCGCCTCCCTGCATTGTGCCTACATATGCAAATTAACCGCCATCTTGTTGGCAGTTAACTTGCATATAGCCCTGATTAGCCAATGAAAAGGGTAGCGTCCTACGCCAATTACCATTTTTCTCTTTTATTAGTGTAGATGGGAGATGGCAACTAACCACAAAATGACATACATCAAAACTGATGTAACTCGAAGACTGTCTATATATCTTATCTAATAAAGAGGGAATATGAAAATTCACCATCATGCCATAATGGTCAAGATGGCTACACCCACAGCAGAGGTCAAGTTCGCATACGAGCCTTTATGAGCAATCAGCAGGGACCTGAGGCTGCATGGTTCTGGGCCAGGGCAGGGGACCTGAAGCTGTGGCCCCCACCTAGTGGGGCTTGACAGAGGACCTCAGACCATACCCCGCACCCCAGTGCCAGCCTGGGGGACCTCAGGCTGTGCCCGGTGCCCAGCAGGGCTTGACGGGAGACCTCAGGCTGTGCCCCCCGCCCACGGGGCTTGGCAGGGAACCTCAAGGTACACCCCCCACCCCAGCCGTCCCCTGCCCTGGCAGTGGGCCAGGGGACCTGAGGCCACGCCCCCCCCACCCAGTGGGGCTTGACAGGGACCCCAAGGCAGCCAATCAGTGATTCTCTCACACCATTGACGTTTCCATTTCTCCTTCCCTCTCTAAAATCAATTTTAAAAAAATATTTTTTTAAAAAGGCAAGCAACAGAACCACCATCCTGAGACAATCCCAAAAAGTAAAGAAGAATTCTACACTCCTCTTAGGTTAACTGCTATCATCAGTAGAAAAAGACCTTCCAAGTGCTGCTGCAACTTTTTTTGATGCCTCCCAGGGAAAATAAGAAATTCTTACATTTATTTTTCAACACCTTTACCTTTATATTTGTCAAAAGTCTCCGAGGGCAAAGCTATCATCTTCTTAGGTTGAAAAGAGGCCCTCATCCGAGGGGACTGGGAAAAGGCATGGAAGCTATGCTGTAATTAACAACCTGCTTTCCTAATAGGTTAGCCTTTGCAGAAGAGCAGCAAGAGCCCGTGTCTCACACGCACTTCCGTGGAACTGGTTCAGACTGATCAGAACCGAAGGCACACATTTTTAAATTGTATTTCACTTTATGTCTGCTAAGGTAGAGCATGAAAAGGTTGTGGGAGGAATGCTTGCCCCGGACGGTCGCCTGCACCTCCTGCTCAGTGCCTGAGTGGAGCAGTCCAGGTGGCTGCAGTAGTTCGGCCTCAGTGACATCACCCAGCCTTAACAGTGCACCTGGTATATGTTCCCAAAGCTCAATAAAACTAGGGCAGGCCTGTCCCGAATCAGACACCAGTGCTACAGTAATACACCTTCAAATAAAATTTAATAAAGTTTTAACCTTTCCAAAAATTGGAGATATAGGAGGCATGGGAGAGACGAAATTAATAGTTCATTGCTCAGACTTCAACATTTTCTTTTTTAGACATTGCCATGATGAGAAATCCCGCTCAGCCCTGCCGGCATGGCTCAGTCGAAAGTAGTCCTATGAACCAAGAGGTCACGGTTCTATCCCAAGTCAGGGCACATGGCCAGGTTGTGGGCCCAACCCCCAGTGTGGGGAGTGCAGGAGGGAGCCAATCAATGATTCTCTCTCATCATTGATGCTTCACTCTTTCTCTCCTTCTCCCTTCCTCTCTGAAACCCATAAACTATATGTATATTTTTTTAAAGGAAACCCATCTCAGGTAGTTAATGACCCCTAGCTCTCTCCTTCCTGTTTAAAACATCTCTCCAGGGTGGGAGGTTGTTGTTGGGGTGGGGGGTCAGAAGAATATCATGTGCTATGGTGTGAATGGTATATAGTGTTCGCCATGCTATCCCCTCTCAGGAGTATTTACGTGTTGCTGAGGAAGATGACCCTCCTAATCCTCCTTACACTAAAGGAAAGGTTCTCTCCAGTCATTTCAAACAAGGGACTGAAATCTCCCAGACGAGCCTCTACTCACGGCTGACCTTGAATAGAGGGTCAGTGCAGATCCCCCACCAACCCCTACTATCTTGCCAAGAGTGGAGGCTGAAATACTGTGTGTGCGGCTCACGGCAGCCCCTCAGGGGGCTGCCACCACCTTCTGCTGGCTCTGCCATGCCGGAGGTTTCTGAAGACTGGGCGCTATGGTGCGGGTTAAGGGTGTGGGAGTGACATGGGAGTCCCTCTGGTTTATGGCTGCTTGTTGCCCAATGACTTTACAATGTACAAAACATTATACAAAACTAAGATTTCATTACAATCTAGCCACTCCAGGGACAACAATATTGAGGAGAAAGTGCTAAAAACATAAAATAAAAATTGCAGCCCTGGCAAGTGTTGCTCGGTGATTAAAGCATCGGCCTACCCACCTGAGGGGTCGCAGGTCAAGGGCACATAGCTGGGTTGCAGGATTGCTCCCCACTCCCAGTCAGGGCGCATGAGGGAGGCAACCAGTGGAGGTGTCTCTCATACCTTGATGTTTCTCTCTGTCTTTCTCCCCCTCCCTTCCATTCTCTCTGGAAAGCAATGGAAAGAATATCCTCATGTGAGGATTAACAACAAAATTGCATTGTGGATTTCTATTATCTCCTTATCAGGTAAGCTTTTAAGAGTGTGTCGATTTACTTATCTTTGTACTATATGCTACTGGGCTTCGCACAGTGTCTGGCATATAAGGAATAAATTGGGTTTCA
>NW_006288121.1:2042863-2059470 GCF_000327345.1 Myotis davidii | reverse complement strand
CCAGCCTGGTCATTGCCCGGCTCTTCACAGCTGTCTCCTAGCCCTCCACACGCACCCTGCATTTCAGCTCCTCTCTGCTTTCCTGGCCTCATAGGCTTTGTGGCCTTACACATGCTGCTTTTTCTGCCTGAAATATTATTTCCTCCTTCTGTGCCCTGAAAAATCCTATTCATCTTTCAAGCTTCAACTGAAATATCTCTTCAGTGAAGCCTCCTTTTATCCACTCCAACTCCGAAGATCTGATGACACCCGTCAGTGTTCCATCCCCATGCTCACCCAGGCTTCTACTGTAAACTTGATCACACTGAGTTACAGGGGTTTCGTTTCACATCCATCCCCTGGCCCATTTTTACCTCTCCCTTAGCACCAGTTACTGACTATAGAGGACAGTGATTATAACTTTTAACGTTTGTGTCTCAACATAGTGCCTGACCATTATTCGTGTACTCACCCCATCTGCAAGCAACCATGGAGTGCTCAGTATGTTTGAGGGATTGCACTAGGCGTGACGGTTAGAGGAGGGACGAGGGCGTTCTCTGGGCTTCACAGAGAAGGGCATGTGATGAGGAGGGAGAGCAAGAGTCAGGGGTCAGCCTGTGGGAGGCCATGGCAGCCACAGCAAAGGTTTGGGAATTTTTTTCAAAGATGACGGGAACACATTGAAGTGCTGAAGCAGAGACTTGATATGACCAGATCTGCTTTACTGGAAGGGCATTCTGGTAAACATCACCTTCAGGGGAGTGTTTACTTCTAGAGTAGACGAATGAAGAATGAGTACAAAGCAAAATTCAACTGGTGTTCGGGAGCACAGGAGACTTGGTTGGAAAGTTGTAAGGAGGACATGCTGAGAAAAGGGAAGTGTGTGGAAGGTCGCCTGCCCTGTTTATCAGAATTGGACTTAGGGGGGAGACTTAGGGGAGTGTCGAAGGCGGTGCCGCTAATTATTCCTTATAGAGTAGACGAATGAAGAATGAGTACAAAGCAAAATTCAACTGGTGTTCGGGAGCACAGGAGACTTGGTTGGAAAGTTGTAAGGAGGACATGCTGAGAAAAGGGAAGTGTGTGGAAGGTCGCCTGCCCTGTTTATCAGAATTGGACTTAGGGGGGAGACTTAGGGGAGTGTCGAAGGCGGCGCCCCTAATTATTCCTTAATCTTTCCAAAAAAGTCTGTGCACGTGCAGACCCCTCAGTGTTTACTGGAATCCTTAATCCCTGGATGCCCTTGCCTAGAGGACAATGTAAACACACGTGTCCTCCCAAGATTACTCACCCTACTGCTTGTATCAAAAGATAAAAACTGCAATAAAAGCCTAATGAGGCAGGCAATGGAGGCTGTTCTGGCCTCTAGAGCCGGGAGCCCCTTAGCCCTCTTTCACTGTGGAACTGTGTCTGAGCAATCTGTCCATCCGTCGGTCAGGGCTGCTGGTCAGCCCGGCAAACTGGGTCTGTTTCTGCCCCAACCCCTGAATCTGGGTATTGGATACACAGGTGGTGTACATATGGATTTTTTAATGCAGCTGATATATTTAAGATTATTTAAAGTTTATATTCAGGCAGCGTATACACAGTGAGTAAGGCGGAATCTTGAAACAGGGTGAACAGTTCACTGTTTCAACAATCCATGGAAAGATGGAATGGGCTTAAAACTGGGAGTGAGGTAGACAGAAGTAGACACATCAAAGGGTTTTTCAAAAGTAGAATCAATACTCAGATGGTTCATTAGATAAAGGGTGGGGTGCTGAGAAAGGAGTTAAATGGTAGATGATGGTGCCATTTACTAAAATAAGGGAACTCATGGAGAAAAAGCTAAATCTAGGTTTATAGACTAGTTTCAGAATAAAAGAATGCAAACAATATAATCCAACTCCTGTCACTTATGTGCAAGCTTAGGTACCACAATAAAAGGGGCCACATGGTGGTTTTTCCATCACTGAAAGTTCCCTGTTGAGTCAGTTGCCTTTGCATTAAGTCCTTGGGAACTGGGGTGGATCTGGTAATAATCATATTCTATCCATTTCAAGATCTATAAAAGGGAGGGGTCACCTGCTAATTTCACCATAAAACTGGGCATGTATCTCTGCCCCAGATAAGATAAGGATGCAAGGATACACATAGATATACTTGGAATAACTATAAAAAAAATCACTTTAAGAGTAGCATTCCATTTTGATGTAATTTTCTGTGGAATAAACCTTAATTTATAAGTAGAGCCTCTATATGACAAATTCATTTATTTCCCCACTGACAATGTATTTGCAATATTAGTAGCGCATAAATACTGTAAGGGGATATAGCAAATTTGTTCGATGGTAAAGATTTTTCTTTCCAACTTAGAACGGCCCTCTCTTTGGAATAAACTAAGGGAGAATAAGTATTGACATAACATGAAATAAATAGAAAGCAAAAAAGTGTATTATACTTAAAAATCTATAAAACCCAACCGTAGACATATTATAAATATACTCTGACAGAAGTGTTTTTCTGAGGTTCCCAACCTGATTCAGATGAAGCAGAGGGTAACGGTAGAAAAACATGGGGCTGAAATGCAGGGGAGGATGACTTTTCAGGAAAAGAGTAATGAAGACAATACAACGAGGAGAGGAGTGATTTAAAATCCAAAGTGAGGCTGGCACAGAGTGAATGCTGAAAGGGAACTGGAACCTTTTTATTTTCATGAGAGAACAATTAAAGCTCATCTCCATTCTGTTTAGTAACTGAAAGACTCAGGGAGGGACTGTGAAATAAAACCCAAATGACAATCAAAATGCCGTGAAGAAGTATTAGAAAATATTTGAAGAGGTACATTAGGATCTGTGAACTTTCTGGCTATGAAATGCTTCTCAAAATAATTGTGCTCCAGGAAAATTAATTTTGTTATAAGAAAGGACAACCATAGGTTGGTTCTCTGGTTCTCATGCAAAGTTTACCCCACATGTGGTCCTTCGCCCTTTTTGTTTGTTTGTTTTAATTGTGGTAAGAACACTTCTTTGACCCACTGCATGAGCAGGGGGGTGTTCGTTTAATCTCGATATACTGTTACTTTTCCAGTTTTCCTTTAGCTATTAATTTTCTAGGTTGTGGCCAGGAAAGGTGCTTGATATAATTTCAGTCTTCTAAAATTTGTTAAGACTTGTTTTGTGGCCTAACATATAACCTATCCTGAAGAATGTTCCATATGAACTTGAGGAGAATGTATATTCTGGGCTATTGGATGGGATATTCTGTGTATGTCTGTTAGGTTCTTTTGATCTATATTGTTATTCAAGTCCACTGTTTCCTTATTGATTATCTGTCTGGAAGTTGTATCCATTATTGAAGGGGGGATATTGAAGTTCCCTGTTATGATTTCTTCCTGTCTATTTCCCCCTTCAGTTTGTCTTTGTTTGATTTACATATTTATGAGCTTTAATGTTGGGTGCACATATATTTAATTGTTATGTCTTCCTAATGAATTGATTCTTTTATCACTATATAAAATTCTTTGTCTCTTGTGATAGGCTATACTTACATTAAAAGCCTACTTTGTGTGGCATAAGTATAGCTACCCCCTTTCTCTTTTGGTTACCATTTGTATGAAATATCTTTTTCCATCTCTTCTTTTTGAGCCCATGTGTGTCCTTAAATCCAAAGTGAGTTTCTTGTGACAGAATATAGTTGAATCTTCATTTTTGTGTGTTTTTCAATCCATTCAGTAGTAAAATCTTCTGATTAGGAAGGATAATCTATTTACATTTAAAGTAATTATTGAGGACTTACTACTGTGATTTTGTTTGATATGTATGTCTGCCCCAGATTTTGTTGGTTGTTTTCTGTCTGTCTAATAGCTCCATTATTCCTATTTTCCTCTCCTATCACTTCCCTTTGTATGTCATTGATTTTTTATAATGATATGCTTTAATTCCTCTTTATCTTTTATGTATTTTCTACAGGTATTTTATTTGTGGTTACCATGGGCTTACATAAACATCATAGTTTAGCAGTCTATTTTAGCTGATAACAGCAATGTTTGGTCATTCTTAACTGGTTTTAAAATGAATATGTCTTTCCTGCAATGATTACAGAGTGATTCTTTATAATGTTTATTGATAAAACAAGCATTTCATATTGACATTTTTGGTCCAGACTTTGAACTAAACTTAACCAAATGTTAGTTAATAAATATGTATATTTTACTTGGAGAATACCTATGGTTCAAGTGAAATATTTATCTGATTCCCAACACAATTGTCTTCAAAATTCTAAATTGAATAAAAAATGTACTTATCTTTCAAATTATAAAAAATCATAACATTATTTGCTAGTATATGTAAAAATAAATAATTTAGTTTTAAGTAAGTAGAATAATAAATTTATTTTTAAATGGCACGAGGAATTTACCATCAAGGTTAAAATAAATAAGCACACGTGAAAGTATTGGAAAATAATAGAAGACATTTTCTTACCTTTTCCATTGTGCATAACTTAGGTTTACAAGTCTGTCACCCACACTAAACTGGACATTCCCGCAGAGCAGGCAATGCATTGTCATTGTAACCCCCTCTGCCTATTGCTCTGTGAAGTACATAACAGGTTCTCTATAATGTTCTATTGTGTAACTAAGCCGAAGAGTAATAAAACCACGTTTTAGTTTAATTTGGTACAATTATACTGCCTGGTGAGGGAGTGAGTGTAGACAAGGAGCCCAGCGAGGAGCCTGAAGTGACTGGAATAATCCAGGTGTGAGGTGACATGAAGTCTAACTGTTGGCAGTGAGGAAGGACAGATAGGGATGCAGTGTAGACAAGGAGCCCAGCGAGGAGCCTGAAGCGATTGGAATAATCCAGGTGTGAGGTGACATGAAGCTAACTATTGGCAGTGAGGAAGGACAGATAGGGATGGGTCCAGTGGAGTCTGTGGGGGAAAGGAACACAACTAATCAAAAAGGAAAAGCAAGACAAAGACAAAGACAACCTTAACATGGAGATCCTGCAAAACCGAAAAGACTGATGAAATAAGGAACAAGGTTTGGGAGGGGAAGTAATGAGCCAGGAAAGATGGTGTCACAGAAGTCTAAACACTACCAATGCTACCACTGAGGTAAGTGAACAGAACATTTCTGATCAGGCCATTCCCTGTCACTGCTTATGATAAAGACCACAAGAGAAAGAACTAATTTTTGATGAAGGGTAATAAGAAAAGAGTTCTAAGTGCATGGCCTGTCATTTTCTGCCTTGGTGACCCAGCACGAATTTATCTGTCCAGTTTTCTCCCCAGGGTAGGCAAGGTCGGGTCTTCTACTCTTCCATGTTTTCCAGTTCTTTGCTGTATGCTCTCCTTTCTGTTTCCCCTTTCTGGAGATCCCTTCTTCCGCATACACTACACCTGTCAAAATCGCACCTATTTCTCCAGCTTAATCTTCAACACTTCTTCCTAAGCAGTCTCCATCCCTACCAGGCAGAGGTTGCACTCATTTGAACTTTCACGTCATTTTTCAACTTTGCCACGGTGGCGTAGGCCATAGTTATTGGCATATCGTGTTTCTTTTGCTAGACACATTAATCTTCCTTAAATGAAAGGGTCCGATTCATGTATTCCTCTAAATGTTTAGAAAAGAAAACTGTGCTTTTCATATTTCAATTATTCCTCCATTTATTAAACAAAAAGCAGATTTAGACCAAATGTTGTTCTGGAGGCCGGCTACAGCACTGAAAAGATGGTGAGCACCCTGCCTTCCTGGAGGGTCCTTTCCATGTTTTAGAATTACATTGACTAGTTAAGGTTCTCTAATTCTAAATATGCATTACTCTATTGATCTTTCATAATTATGTAGTATTTTTAAAATACATTGAAATATCCTCCACTTAAATGACTTTCTAATTATTTCCCACCTGAAAGAAGATATCAGAAAGACTATTTTCAAATAGAAAATTACTGATTGCAATCACTAAGAAGAGAAACCTGTAGACACACAAAAAAAATATGTTCTCAGACAAAATGATCTTACTAATCTAATTCTTTTGAGCTAAGCTTACAAACACTGGGCAGACTATCCTAGAAGAAGAAAGATTCTTGCATAATGAGTTTTTAATGCTTTCAGTGAATCACTGGAAATATAATTTATCAGCCTCAGAAAGAAGCTGCTATTTTTCTCAAGGGATCACAATATCTAATATGCTCAAGTTGCCAATTTGTGTGGAAACATTTAAAACCACTTCATGACAGTAATTCCCAGTGGTGGCCACAACATGGTACTTCATAAAACTAATGCATTATAAAAAATGATGACATATTTTGTTGTTGTGACAATGCCCAAAACTCAATACCATTGCTAAATACTTCCTGGAAACAAAAGGATAAAAACACATCCTAATATTAACTGGTATAAGCAGAAATTTGGGAAAATGTGATATCCTATTTCACAAAAAAATATAAATATTTTAACCTCCCTAAGGTATGGGTTAGCACTGCCAATCATAATGGATTGTATTCCTTCTCATTTTTTAAAAAATTAGGCAATGTATTGCCCAGGATTAGGAAAGGTTCAACTTTTTCTTTTTCTCCTTCAGAAAATGATCAAGACATTTGTTGATCTAATTTCTGATCATTTTTTTCATCCCTTATTTAATACATAGGCAAACACAAGAAATCCTTGTCCTGGCCAGTGTGGTTTGCATTGATTGGGTATCACCCCGTGCATCAAAAGGTCCCCTGTTTGATTTCAGGGCATATGTCTGGTTTTGAGCACTATTCCCAGTTGGGGAGTGCATGAGGCATCTGATCAATGTCTCTCTCTCGTATCTGTTTTTTTTCCTCTCTCCCTTTCCCTTCCTCTCTATCTAAAATAAATAAAAACATATTAAAATCAAAATAAGAAATCCTCCTTGCCGTAACCAGTTGGCTCAGCGGATAGAGCATCGGCCTGTGGACTGAAGGGTCCCAGGTTGGATTCCGGTCAAGGGCATGTGCCTTGGTTGCGGGCGCATCCCCAGTGGGAGGTGTGCAGAAGGCAGCTGATCGATGTTTCTCTCTCATCAGTGTTTCTAACTCTCTATCTCTCTCCCTTCCGCTCTGTAAAGAATCAATAAAATATATTTTTAAAAAAGTCCTCAATCTATGTTACTTTCTCTTGATTGCATTACAAAATATTTAAAAAACAAATTAAAAAAAATTCCACCTGTGATCTGAACTTGGCATCTATCACAAACTTAATCCTTGAAGTGAACAATTAAATATATAGATTCCTACTTCTAGGTGGTAAATACCTTGAAGTAATTTTTATTTTGAGGCTATGAATCCAAATAACCAAAGCCAAAATACTTCAAACTTAATGTACTCTATTTAAAATGCCATAAACAGAGTAACCCTTTTCTGTTCATAATAACCCTTAATTGTCATCTGCTCATCAAGATTTTGGAAGTCACCTTTGCATAATATCTCTCCGGGAACCTGTTAAGAACCTTGCCTGTGACAGTGAAGGAAGGCCACTGGAAATCATTATCCTCAATACAGTGTTTCATAAAGGTTGATTTAGTCTTATAGTTGATTAAAATGAAAAGCAAAATAGGGATTTAGATGTCACTTGTTAGGTGCTTACTTCTCCCTTTATGGTTTTGCCTAAGCTATTCCCTTCCCCCATTTTCCATCAAAATTATACACCTTCAGAAATCTCAAAATTAATTTCTTCCTAAAGGTCATCATTCATTATTCAAACTTTGAGATATATTTACAGAGGCACTGGTTATATAATGGGAAACAACATAGCCATAATTTCTAACCTGGTAAATCTTTTTATTAGAGAAAAAGATATTTAAACAAATAACCAAAAACATTAATATATACTAAAGAATAGTGATAAATGCTATGCTATAAATAAAATATATAGTATATAGTACATAGTGTATAGTGTATAGTATATAGCATATAGTACACATATAGGATACAGCATATAGTACACACATGTAGAATATACTAAATGGCATACAGCATACAGCCTAAAGCAAATAGTATTTACCATAGGGTGGCTAGGAGAGTGCCCTGAAAGGCCAAGAGTTGAAGGATGCTTAGGAATTAACGATGGGCTGACGGGGGAGAGTTCCAGAGAGAGAGGAAACAGGTTATGAATGACACCGAGATGGTAAAGAGCATGGTTTCTTTGAGAAACTGAAAGGAGATCAAGGCATAGCAGCTTCCAAGTTTTCTCTCCATCTCTGTGTATCAGGGGCTTGGCAAAGAGGGGCAGAGAGGAACGGTCTGCTCCTAAGGAGCATGTTGAAGAACATTGCCGTGGAAGTTCTAGCACCGTGGCCATGGGCAGGGGGGCCCTCTTGATACCACTGTGTCAGCCAGTTACCTCTAAAACATCCCTTCACTGCAATGCGTGGCCCTCTCCAGGGCCCCCATGGCTATTAGAATGGAGTCCAGATTCAGGGCCTGGACCAGGCTGTGTGGTCTGGCCCCTGGCTTGGGTCACTCGCACTGTCATCTAATAAGATCTCACTCTGACTTCTGCCTCACATTGGAAGAAAATGAACAAGTTTCATGATGGCAATTACCCTGTTCACTTAGAGACCTTCTATCTTCCGTGGCCAGAGGTCATGGTTGTATGTAAGTGGAGTCTTCAACTGACAGATGAATTGTCAAAAGATAAAACTAAAGGAAGTTCCTGCTGCCATGGAAGCGATTCACTCAATTTCTGAACATGGACTTTCTGGCTCCTTAAAGGCTGGGATTATGCTTTAATTATTCTGTGCCCCTGCTGCTGAGTACAATGTCTGCTATAAAATAAGCATTCAATAAATGTTTGTGGAATTGAGGAATATTTTAAACGACTCAAGACCAACACTACATTTTAAATAATCATGATTCCCAGGGTTAATTTTACAGATTGTGTAATTTAATAGCTTAATTTTTAAATGAGCAAGTCAATTTGTGGCGATCCAGTATATGATACTCCAGGTCATATCACTAAGGAGCAGGTCGGGGATGCCCCTGAGTGCCAGGATCTCACAGGGCACGGTGCTCACCCTCAGAAGATTCTTCACCAGGACTAGTGATGGCCCAGCCATGTGACAGCAGGCCAACTGCCAGATAAAGCACGGGCCATGGGGAGATACGGTTGTTCCACTTTACAGGTGGCTATGCACACTCATGTCCCTTATTTCCTGATCTCCTCAGGCATGCCATAAAGAGAAAGTGGGGAAAAAGAAGGCAGCCATGTCTTTGTTCCTAATAACCTATGAATTTTCGCAGACTGGCTTTTCTCGGCCACTTCACACCATTCTCGTTCCCCTCACCCTTCCCTGCCTGTTGCTTGGAGAAACATGAACTAAATTTCACAATGTGTTCTGAAGCTAAAGAAGAACAAATATTTGATTTTTAATATGTCCTTGCTTCCTAGCATGCATGTAGGTAATCCTAATATTCATTTGAGGTTGACAGTGTTGAGACCTACTTGTGAATCAGTTTACCTGAGATGCAGAATAGATTTCCCCCATGGAAATTACATTATGCAGAGTTGAGCAAAAGTAGGTCTACAGTTGTATGTGAAACACAGAATTTATTCCTGTATTATTATTTTCCATAAAAACTGTAAACCTACGCTTGCCCCACCCTATGATGTCTGCAGGCTAGTCCAAATAGGGTGTTGATTTATGTGACATAAATATTTATTGCATGTGTAACATTTCTGGAACAGGATGAAGCAGCAACAACATGGAAACAACTACTGTCTCGCCTTATACCTATAAGAGCTGGCTGGAGGCCGAAGGGAACAGAAGGATTGATTACCTTATTCCCAAAGGCCAGGCGGTTGGAGCACCACCTGAGCCAGGAGTCATTAGGAACTGGAAGCTCTTATACAATGAGAAGGTTGGCAAGATTGCAGAAAGTAAGGGGGGAGACTTCCGAAAATGCATTCCCTTCCTCCAGTTTTTCTAATTGCCTGACTGTGGTGACCCTATTTATTTACCTCCATGAGCCTCAGTTTCCTTCTGTGCATATTGGCGATAGGACAACCATATTGCTGGTTTGCAGTCAAGAGTAGAGATAATACAGCTGAAGTCCCCGATATAATAACTAACATCCAGTCAGCACCCTGTGAATGGTGTCCATTGCCACCGTTACTATGATGATTACTGTTACTCTCGCCATCACTGTTGTTTTCACTACTCACTGAATAGACAGGCTGACCGCAGAGGATGCAGATTTACTTTGTTTCCCACCACAGTGTTCAAAGAATCTATTGGACCTCTTCCCTCACCCTTGATGACATCTCAGGAACATGCCATTTCATCTCAGGTATTAAGGAGTAGTAGTATTTTTTTAGGTATTAGAGTGCAGAATTAAGAAATGAAGATTTCTGCTGCTCCTGGTTTAAAGCCTGTTTAAAGGTAATCCCCACTCTATGGGCCTAGACTGAATCTAGGGCTCAAGGACCTGGAGCAGAGGTGCTCTGGTCTGTCCTTTTACCCCACCTTCTTTCCGGCTCTTTGACTCCTTTATGGTCAGCAGAAGGAAACAAGAGGAAAGGGGAGGCCTTTTAAAAATTAGCTAGTTCTCTCTCTCTCTCTCTCTCTCTCTCTCTCTCTCTCTCTCTCTCAATCTGGACAAGCATGATGGGATGGCAGATACCAGAATACGTGAGGTGAATTTATGGGTTCTTCAGACACTGCCACTCACTTCCCTGGGGCTCTCTAACACTGCCCTTCAGACCCCAGTGATGCACTCTCGGGGTGACACCCCCTGCCACTTACCCATCTCCCCACATATAACCCTCAGTGGTAAGCACACAGACATTTTCTGCTGGATTCACCTTGTTCCCGCAGGAGAAGTCGTTGAGGAGATAACTCAAACTGGGCTGTCCTGTGTCCTGGCATCTACTGAACAATGGGAACAATGCACATTGTTGCCACCTATCACTTCAGCCTTTTGTCCTTGGTTGCAGGCTACTTTACAGCCTTTCCCCTCAGACTTCTCCAGGGAGAGTCCATGGGGAGGGAGGAAAAACATCACATGGCTTTTATTTTCATCAATTCCCACTAGACCTTTCTCTCTAATGAATTATCATCTTTCCTATACAACCTCTTCCATCATTTGGTTTCCCGTGAAGGTGTGTCTGGGTTCTCTATTTGAACTCTCAAGCAACTTATCACCCACCGTGTTCAGAACTGAGAATTGATTTTTGACACAGAAGATTAAGTCCCATATCTTTTTTATAATCCATATATCACTGGGACCCTTTGAGGAGTACTGAGGGGAAGAAGGTGAGGAAGGAGAGGGAGAACATGAGAGCAGAGTTCTATCTCACCTCCTCCTTGTTCATCCTTAGACCTTATGGCTTCATCAAAACTGAGATGCATTTGGACAAAAGGGGATGAAGCAGTTTCTGACTAAGAACAGCTTGAGGATTTCATGGCCTGCAAGGACAGAGCAGGCTCTGCCAAAGTACAAGAGGCGAGAGAAAACCCACGCATCAGCAAAGAAGATGGACACCTACGATATTTGTGAACAATGATGCATAAATCCTACATGGAACTTAGTTTTTGGCAATAAAGAGTTGGTAAATTCTTTAGGAAAACAATATATTCATACAGAAAGCAGTTAAAATGACATAACACTATATATGACAAGATATCATCATACCCTGGAGATTAATTTTTAGGAAAATTGTAACAAGGAACTGGAGTTGGTCCAGGAAAAACGTCCTATAAGAAAACAGGAACAAAGCCAAGAAATAAGGGGTAGGAAGACTGTTGGGTTTTTTTTCTACTATTATTTTTAATAGCTTTTTAAAGCAGCAAAAGTACTTTAATGTAAAACTCTGAAAACAAAAATTAAAAAATTGATTCTACTATCCAGAGATAACTACTGCTGTCAACATTTTTAATTTTCTTACATTCTCTCTGCCTCAGTAATCTTATTACATTTCCCTAGATGATGTGACTACTGCTTATTTTGTCCTCTCCTAAAATTTCCCACACGCTCTCAGACCTCCTCACTCTCAGCCAATGACTTGACCTTCTATTTCACTGTGGAGGCAGAAGCATCAGGGAGAAATGCCTCCCATCAAAGGCCAACTCTTCCCACAGGGACGATCCCACGCCCTTGTACCCTGAAGGACTCTGCTCCTTCAATTATATCTCCTATAACATATGTGTTCCTAGTTTTCCCAGTCAGTCTCTCTCTCTCTCTCTCTCTCTCTCTCTCTCTCTCTCTCTATTTTGGCTTCAGATCATATAATATTACACAAAAACTTTCTTTGCCTGCACATCTCTTCCCACTATGATCCTATTTCCCTGCACCCATAAACAAAATTCATTTAAAGGTTTGTTTAAAATGCTGTCGGTCTCTGGTGTCCACATTCGGTTTCCTCTCCCACTCTTTGCTGAATCCACACCCATCAGCTGCCTGTTCCCAGGTCTCCTCCAAAGCTGTTCTTATCAAGATGAGCAGAGACACCCACATGGCCTATCTAATGCTCAGCAGGGCTATGCTAAGACCGCCCACAGCCCTTTCTTTCGTAAAAAAGTATTTAAAATTATCATTTATGATTGCATTGTTACAAAGATAAATATAATCCAGGCTGGATTCATTATTATATAGTCATTGTTTTTATATTATTTTTTTCTTCAGATTTGAAAATAAGCGAAAATTAAAACATTTTGTGGGGCCCTACAGGTCTCATGGGTCCCAGGCACTGTGCCACCTGTAGGTAAGGGATGAGCTGGCCCTGACACTCAGACCCTCAGGAGCATTCCACATAGTTGATTATCCTCTTCTTGAATATCTTTGGTGAAAATACCCTCTCAGTTTTCTTCCCACCTTGTTAATTGCTGTTTCCCAGTCTCTTTTAAAGCATACCCCTTCCATCTTGCCTTGCATATTGGTATGATCCAGGGCTGAGTCTAAGCCCACTTTTCTGACTACCTACACCCAGTCCCTAGGCTCTCTCAACCTGTCCTGTGCCTTTAAAGATGAATCTCTTTTAAGTTTTTATCTTCAACACCCACTTCTCTGAACTCTGAACTCAAAAATCTTAAATGCTTATTTAGCATCTCCATTTGAATGCTTTCCACAGCGGTTCTCAACCTGTGGGTCGAGACCCCTTTGGCGGTCGAACGACCCTTTCACAGGGGTCGCCTAAGACCATCCTGCATATCAGATATTTACATTACGATTCATAATAGTAGCAACATTACAGTTATGAAGTAGCAACGAAAATAATTTTATGGTTGGGTCACAACATGAGGGACTGTATTTAAAGGGCCAGAAGGTTGAGACCACTGCTTTACAGGAATCTCAAACTTAACACATTTAAGATGGAATCTAACCCCATTCCTGTTCTTTCCCAGTGTCCTAAGTTGCACAAAGCAAAATCCTTAAAACCACCCTTGACTTTTCTGCTTTTCTCAGACCCCTTACTAATTCATCAGCAAAAATTATCTCCAAAATATCTCCAGAAATCATTCCTTGACGGCAATGGAATAACATAGATGTGTATCCCACTTAATCTAAAAAAATACGATTAGATTTATGAGTTAAAGGATTGTAGGAATAATGACCATATCTTGGGATAAGGGCTGTGCTACCGAGAGAAGTAGGAAAGTAGGAAAAGAGAGTTCAATCATTCTCAGAGAGGTGATGATAATTACCCAAAAGTACTACACTTCAGGAAGCACTGAATTCTCCATAATAACTATATCTGGGATGATATTTAGGTGAAATAACCATTTGGAATGTAGAAGGTGGATTTAGGTATGGAGGGACCAAAAACCTCTGAACTATACAAAGGAAAGATGAGAAGCTCAGGGTCACATCTTGGGGCATGTTATGTACACAGCGTGACAGATGAGCAGTCATTACAATGAGACAGAGAAGGCTCTCTCAGAAAGGAATTCAGTAGAAGGAAAAGTTTCCTGAGGAGGAGATAATCAGCAGAGAGTAATGCTATACAAAGGTCAAGGAGAATGAAGGTTGGTCAGGCCCTTAGATTTGTGGAGGTGCTGGGCACCACTTCAGCAGTTCAGTTTCAGTAATGACAAGCCTACAAAGCAGAGTGAGAACATTAAAGAGAAATACATGGTAACTAAAGAAGGAAATTGAGTGAAACAAACATTTTCACGATTTGAGAGATAAGAAATGCCTGAAAGCTGAAGAGAAGAAAGTGGGGAAACTCAAGAGGCTGGGAAGGAAAGGATTAATCCTGGCAGTTGATTCCTCTGGAGTTTAATCTAAGGAATAAAACAACTGGCAAAGATTGATAGGGGTTTGTTTTAATTAGGCTTATAATTCCATTTTCCCTTTTTTGACTCTGAATTAACACTAAGTTTTTGACCTGTCTTCACTAATCTGAGAGCCACCACATGCTTGGGGAGAGTGTGGATGAGTAGACAAACGTTACTCCATCCTTTCAAATCTTTAACAGGTTATCCCCACACAACATTTTTAAAAGTCCCTATGTCACTAAACTGTATGCCATTAATATGTTATCTCACAATTTTTTCTTGTGACTTATTTTCATCACTCTGCAGAAAATTTTTCTAAAAAATATAATTTGCAGTTTCTGGTAAATGAATGCCGTGAAGGTCAAACTAAATCACTATGCTAGTTAGTGAGGGCAACATACAAGTTAATACAGTGATCATCATGTAACTGCCAACACAAATAACTTGCTTTAGGTACCTTTCCTTTTAGCTCTTGTGGATGTAATTTGGGCTGCTGATACTTCACATGCAATTTTTACCTCAGTTTAGAAAAGTGCCCAGCAAAACTGTGTTCTGGTGATGAATATATATTTTTTAATTTTTATTTTTTTAAATTACAGTTGACACTCAATATTATATTAGTTTCAGGTGTATAGCATAGGGGTTAGACATTTATATAATACTAGTAGGCCGGTGCACGAAATTCGTGCACTGGGGTGGGGGTGGGGGGCAGGGGAAGGGCCCCTCAGTCTGGCCTTCACCCTCTCCAATCTGAGACCCCTCAGGGAATGCCCAACTACCTGTTTGTGCCCACACTTTTAACAGATAACAGCTCCATTGTTTCTTTCTTATGCTTAAAACCACTGGAATTAGTAGGTATTCAAAGTGTGTATTCATTTTGGGGAGACACTCTGTATATCTCTAGTCAGTGGTGAAAGAAACTAACATCAGATTTGGAACCCCCAGACAGGGAACCTCACTCACTCCCCAGATGTCTCCCCACTTCACTTTCCACCTTCGTGGGAAGCAGGAGAATCAACTTTTTCTCTCATTAATTCGGAAAAGCACGTCCTGTCACCCACTGTCCGGCGGGAGTGCGCTAGGCCCCAAGCATGCAAGGCTCAATCAGGGCAGCCTTCGCTCATGGCTGCTGGCACCCAAAGTGCACATTCCTCCTCTACAGTCGCCCCAACTATCCCATTGTTTCACTGAGAGGACGGAATTCCTCTCCACCTCTGGGTTCTTGATCTTGAACGCTGACAAAGGCACCTCAGCGAGGGTCGCTCGCGCCCACCAGGTGTGTCTGTCTGCATCTGCTCCCACCTCAGCACCTGCATTAACCCCCCAGAGGTGACCTCGTAGCTGCACTGGCCTCCATGGGAACAAAGCATCACTACTCCGCCCTCTCACTGTCAGTTCACAGGCACCCACCCTCAGTACCCAGAACACCCAGACACTCTCCAAAGGACGTGAGCACATCAGAGCGGATGTGTGCACATCCTGTGGGGGTGTTAGGGATGCCGGGTTGATGGAAGTGCGGTGGAGAGGCAGGGGGAACTTGTGCACACCTTGGTTTGCAACTGTTGGAGGCGCAGGAGGGTGACAGTGTGCTGGGGGATGTTTGCACGCCAGGCGGGGATGTGCACACCAGAGGCCTCTGGCTTTGCAGATCTGCAAACCCCCGTGGTGCGGCCAGGAGGACCTCAGTCTGTCCTGCCATGGTGGCTGTCCCTGCGATCCTGCACCTTCTGGGCCAGGAGGCAGATCTTGCACAGCCACTCCTGGGCACTGATGGCCTGCAGGCGCAACTTCAGCTCAGTCTGCAGGCTCCGCTTAGCGCGCTCACAGCTGTTACCACCTCCTTGTGGGGAGTATAGGCTGCCCTCCACCGGCCTGCCTCCCCTGTCCAGAGGCTCTCTGCGCTGCTCACCTGCCCAAAGTGACTGGGGCTGTGCGGAAGCCAGGCGTCCTGCCCTGCCTAACCCCGGCCGATCTGCCCCTGTGCGAGCTGCCGCCCCACCAGGAAGGGTCATGGATCCAGGTTCTGGGACCTCGGACAGCTTCAAGCACTGCCACCACTACCCACCCCCTCACGCCCCCTCCCGGCAGGGTCATAGATTTGTGTCTTGGTCCCGTGGACAGCCTCAAGTGCTGCCCCCCTCCTGCCAGGTCATGAATCCGGGTTCCAGACCACGGACAGCCTTGCTCACTGCCACCCGCCTTCAGTATGCAAAATAGCTGCCATCTTGTTGCTTCAGGGAGGGGGCCCCCATTGGGGTGCCTGGCCAGCCTGGATGAGAGGATGATGGCTGTTTACAGCTGGTCACACCCCCTTCAGGGTGGGGGTCCCCACTGGGGTGCCTGGCCAGTCTGGGTGAGGGACTGAGGGCCGTTTTCAGGCTGGCGGGCAACTGAAGCGCCCAACTT